>NC_081559.1:180276618-180364271 GCF_022355385.1 Mustela nigripes | reverse complement strand
AGAATGTGATCAGGCTGGAGACTAGAACAAAGCCATGTGCTAGATTTAGGGTATATATATATATATTTTTTTTAAGGTTTCTTTTTATTTATTTATTTATTTATTTTACAGAGATCACAAGTAGTCAGAGAGGCAGGCAGAGAGAGAGGAGGAAGCAGGCTCCCTGCTGAGCAGAGAGCCCGATGCGGGGCTCGATCCCAGGACCCTGAGATCATGACCGAGCCGGAGGCAGAGGCTCAACCACTGAGCCACCAAGTTGCCCCTAGGGTATATTTTGATGTATTATTAGAAATTGTATCCCAGAATTTTAAAGAATAAAACCCTATATGTATACAAACAATAAGATTAAAAATAATGAAGGTATTAAATATGACTATAACAATGAAAACTTAAAGATTTTTTCAAAAAAGATATTGCAAGGATAAAATAGTTTAAAAGTGTTAAAAGAGGAAAGAGGGAAAGTTAAGAAAATAGCATAGGACAAAAATAAAATTTTAAAAATTTAACTTTACAAGACTAAAGGATCATGTGGAAAAAGTCATGAATTCTGTGTGTTGCTTTCCCCTAGCTCTGGAGTTCTGCAGTTCTCATTGACTACTTAACTCAGTCTTGGCTGGATATTCTTGCTGATCTTCTGGGGGTGGGACCTGTTGCAGTGAGTCTCAAATGTCTTTGTCCGAGGCCTGAGTTGCACCACCCTTGCCAGGAGCCAGGCTAAGTAATCTGCGGGGTTTGGCTCTTGGTAGCTTTTGTTCCCTGAACGCTTTCCATATAGCTTTGTAGGACAGGAATGAAAATGGCCGCCTCCTAATCTCTGCCTGGGGGAGCTGAGAGCTTGGGCCCCCACTCCTCAGTGCTCCCTCAGAGAACAGCTGTCAGTCCCTCCTGTCTCCTTGGTCTCCGGCCACACTCTGAGTGCACACTGTCTGTGACCAAGTGTTTCTATCTCTGGCACATGGCCTCTTTTGGCATCTCCAAACCCAGCAGATTCCTGCAGTGTGCTACTGTGCTGCTTCTCCTGAAAGAGGAAGGAGGGGGTCTCTCTGGATCTGCCACTTGGGTCTCTGCTCAAAGAGCAGTGGCCTGACTGTACCTTGGATCACGGTTTCAGGTAACCCCGAGCTGCGAGCTCACTCCTTGGCTCCATCTCTAGCCAGCTTCTCCGTTCTGATACCTGGGAGACCTGCTGCAGTCAGGCACCCACAGTCTTTCTGTGACCCTGTGGGTTCTGAGACCACATTCTCCCTGTGAGGGCTCCACCCTCACGTTGCCTCTGAAGCATTGTTCCTCAGTGGAGCAGACTTCTAAAAGTTCTGATTTGGGGCTCTGCCCCTCCACCACTTGCTGGGACCTGGCCCCTCCCCACTCCCCCGGTCTGTCTTCCTGTTGCTTCAGATTCACTCCTCCGCATGTCCTACCTTCCAGAACGTGGTCAATTTTGTATTCCTGGAATTGCTTCTTTTCTTCTCTTCTCTCTCCTATTGAGTTTGTAGGTGTTTGGAATGGTTTGATAACTATCTAGCTGAACTCCTGGTACCTGATGATATTTCAGTCTCCTAGTCCTCTGCCGTCTTGCTTCTTTCTCCTGCTAATGTGCTCTTATATTGGTTTGCCTCTATTCCCTGTCTCAAGCTCCCAGTCCCTCTCAATGTTCCCTGAGATCACATCTCAGAAGAATGATGCATCCAAATTATTGTCTCGGACTCTGCTTTTGGGCAGACCATAGGCCAGGGATGCCTATGCCACATGCCTGCTATTGGTGTTAAAATGTGGAAGCACCTTGCAAATGATAATATACCCTCCACATATAAGTATGATTCCATTTCTGTGGAGCTAATATGCTGCTGTTACTATATGGTCAGTGACACAAATTTCTATGTGACCTGCAATAAGCTCATTGCAGCAGGTGGTACAGTTGTAGCATGGGTCCCTTTTTGAGACCTAAACTGGCTTTTGTCTGGTTGTGGCCAAGCTTCGTGAGTCCTTGGGATATGTGATTACTTTGAATATTTTGATAAAAAAATTCTCCTATGATAGTATATACAATATTTTTTCTATGGAGAGTAAAATAGTTGGCAAGTGATTTTTAGAGTTCAGGGAAAATGAGAGGGGAACACAGGTTATACATGTGGGTGATTGCAGAAGTCCACAAATTCTTTTTCCATTGAGAGATAGGGTCTAATTCTCTTCCCCTTGGTGGTCTTTCTGACTTACAACCAACAGAATGTGCAGAAGTGATGCTGTGTGGCTTCAGAGGCTAGGCGAAGAGGCATGAAGCTTCCAGATGGGTCTATTGGGACATTCACTCTTGGGCACTACCAGCTTTTATTCTGAGAGAACCTCAGACTGCATGGACAAGCCATGTGGGGTTGCTCTGATTAACAGTCTTAAGCAGGTTCTCAGCCTCCTGCTAGCATTGACTTCCAGCCAGGTGAGTGAGATGTTTTGGGCATCAACCTTCAGACAACTGTGGATCCAGTCAAATTCTAACTGTGATGTAGGTGAGATCATCAGCCAGAGCCCCCAGAGGGCCTCTCTCAGAATTTTAGATTCAACATCATGAACGTGGTAAAATGGTTGCTTTGAGCCACTGAGTGGTGAGATAATTTGTTGTGCAATGGTAGATAACCAGATGGGGAAGGATGGTTGCAGAGTAGAGTAACATCATAGGAACATTTATATAAATTAAGGCATATATCTTTGGTAGCATGTGAGTGTGTATGTGTGTGTGTGTGAGAGAGATTTAAATCATGTGGACAATTCCATTTTTCATTCTGTCAGTGAACACATGAAATGAAGTAAGAGTAACATGAGTGATGTCAGTCTTCTAATTAGTGAATTGATTTCCCATCCTGTCATACTGGGTATGATTTTGTCATTTAGAGTTCTGTATTTTAATATAGTATGGTCTGTATAAGCAAGCTGGCTCTTTCATTTGGTGCTAGAACAAGGAAACAATAAAATGTATTCTTATATTAAAGGAGATACAGTGGTGTCAGTTTTCTTGGGAAATGGTATACTAATGTCATACATTATGACATATATTTGGAGGACATAATGTCCTCCAAAGGGAATTCCAGTATGAAATTTTAGCCTCATGATCTGCGTTCAAAGCACTCTTTGGCTTAGATATAACTTGACTGGGTTATAGTTCTTTGTATGACAGTACCAAAATGGTTTCTTCACAGAGTGGATGTTTGATAAATATTGGTTGATGAAATGACTTTTGGATTCTGGGAAGAGCCCATTAAGTATATCCATAGTGACAATGTTGGCTCATTGCCAGTATTCCCACTATTGTTAATTGCAGTAGGGAAGTTGAAGTTTCCTCCATTCTAATGACTTTCACTTGAAATAGGATTTTTCTTTTTTTAAAATTTTGTATTTTTTTAATTAACATATAATGTATTATTAGCCCCAGGGGTACAGGTCTGTTAATTGCCAGGTTTACACACTTCACAGCGCTCACCGTAGTACATACCTTCCCCAATGTCCATAACCCCACCTCTCTCTCCCTAACTACCTCTGCCCGCAACCCTCAGTTTGTTTTGTGAGATTAAGAGTCTCGTATGGTTTGTCTCCCTCCTGATCCCATCTTGCTTCATTTATTATTTTCCTACCCCCCGACCCCCCACATTGCCTCTCAACCTCCTCAAATCAGGGAGATCATATGATAATTGTCTTTCTCTGATTGACTTATTATGCTAAGCATAATATCCTCTAGTTCCATCCACGTTGTTGCAAAGAAATAGGGTTTTTCTGTGCTAGAGAAAACTTTGATCACTGCAGGAATATCTGCTGAAGATATGGAAGTAGAATGGAAAGGTAAGATTATGTAGAATTCAACTAAGTTGCTTATTTAGATCTTCTAAGTAAGCCTATTGAATGCAGGCATCATCTTGACTCTCAACAGATCTAACAGTTTAGTTAGGAAGGCAGACAGGGAACAAGTATTTAGAAATGTGGTAAGTCTCATCCAAAGGGATACAATGGGAGTGTAGGAGCAAGACATTTGACTTTCCCTGTGTGGTATGGGAAAGCTGCACTAAAGAGATGATTCTGAAAGGTGAGACAATATGGGCCAGATGAAGGGGGTTAGAGGAATGCATTTCAGGCAGGGAGCAGTATGTGTACAGTCTACATCAAGGGATGGCAAACCTTTTCTGCAAAAAAGCCAGACCACGTATTTTAGGCTTTGTGAGCCATATGGTCTCTGTTGTAGCTACTCTGCCATTGAAGCATGAAACTAGCCATAGAAAACTTGTTTAAAAAAGGTGTGTGTGTGTGTGTGTGTGTGTGTGTGTGTGTGTGTGTGTGTATGTTCCAATAAAACCTTATTTACAAAAATAGGTGGTAGGCCAGAATTGGATCAAGGACCATAGTTAACAAATCCCTGTATGAGCCTTCGTTTTATAGATGAGATAATAGCACAAAACTGATAAGTAACAGACCTGAAGTTCAAATCTAGTCCCATCAGGACTCCAAAACCTATGTTCCTTGAAACATAGTACACGCTTCCTTTCTAAAATCTTTTCAAAGATTCCAGAGCAACAGAGTGATGTAACTGTTGATCATGAAAATGCCTGGCACGTTGTGCTACTGTGCTGACCACAGTGGCTTGATAGGGATGGCTAAGTGATCAGGGTTAAGTACTCTTCAGAGTCTATACAGATTATTTGATATGTATTTATCTTGATATACATATTATTTTCATTCATGGTAGTAACTAATGTTAGCTCTGTTGTGTGTGGTTTGCTATCCTATCAATAAATTCCACAGTCCAGCCATTATCCCAAGTATTCTGAGAATCAAGTGTTTCTTCTGGCACGGCTCTTTATCTGATGTTAGTACTATTGTGAAAACACTCTCGGAAGTCATGGTATTTATAGACATCTTGTTCCTTTGGCGGATGTCTGGGAAAGATCAGAATGTGCAGGGCTGGCATTGTTGGAGTCCTTTGTTCCACATTAATAGTCTACTTTGATGACATTCTCTAAGGAGTTGTAGGCATTTTTATCTCATGTGGTCAAGGTTACTTGGTTTATAGCATTCTAAAATTGATTTTCATTCATGTTTAAACAGTTATCTATAGGAGCACCCAGCTCTTTGGATATTAAGCTATAAATGTTTTGAAATGCATCTCGGTGGTTGAGTGAATGGGGAGCCTTTGGATAGGAGTTGTCGGTGCTGTGGGAGGGCTTCCTGATTCAACTGGAGGGTACACCAAGTAACCAATATTGTCACTTCCACTCTACACCCTGGAGACATGGTGACACCATTAGTTTGGGAGTGACCTAGATGCTTCTTCTCTGTCTCTCTGAGTTCCTTCATTCATTCAACAAATATTTGTTGAGGGACACCTGAGTGGCTCAGTTGGTCAAGTGTCTGCCTTCAGCTCAGGTCATGTCTAGGATCAAGCCCCACGTTGGGCTAGCTGCTCAGTGAGGAGTCTGCACATCCCTCTGTTCCTCCTGCTACTCCTGATCTCTCTCTCTCTCTCTCAAATAAATAAAAAAATCTTTAAAGAACAGAAACAGAAACAAATATTTGTTGAAACCATGTGTGTCTGACAGTGCGCAAGGTTATAGAGCAAGAAGACAGGTCCTTATCCTTATGTAGCTTACAGTCTAGTGGGGAAGGGTGTGATGTCAAATAGTCATATCAAGAGTAAATATTTATAAACTATGGAAGAATATTTATAAACTGAGATGAGTCCTTTGGAATAAAAGAATGCAGTACTGAAAACCAGTCTGTCTCAGACTGGGTAGTCAGGGAAGACTCCTTGGGTTGGAGATGCTTAGGCTGGATTTAATGGGTAAAAGAGGTAAAAGGTAGATGAAGGTGGGATATTAGAACAGAAATATCCAGAAAAAAGGAAGTATGTGAAAAAAGACACCATGCAAAAAATTGAAAGGAAGTAGGTGGGCTCAAAACATGACTCCCTGTTCTCCGAGTGAATTACCCCTGGGAAGCCTGCGTCCTTGCTCCTGCTGTTGGATGCTGGGCACGGATCCAGTCAGACTCCACGAGGATTTGTTGGCCTAGTTCATCCATTCATTACATTGCTCACACTCCCAGATGAGATGCCAGTATTCATGAGAAGTTTGTGAAACACTCTTCTACCTGGTAAGGGTTTGGACCCTAGAGCCTTGACGGATAAAAGGTCTCCTAAGAGCCTGGACAGGGCAAGGGGATGGGCTGCAGGATGCAGGGTTCACAGGTGAATTAAATGTAGCCTCTGAAGACTGTTCTAGTCGTTCTTGAGGTTGGAGGGGCTGGGAAGTGAGGAATATTGACAAGAACAGAGTTTGAAGGCCAAGGGTGGGAGGCCAAGACTGCTACAATGTGACAAGCCAGAGCAAGTGGCTGAATTTATGCTTTAGAGAGTGGTTTTAATCCTTGGCAGGGGTTGGAGGAAATGGGGAAATACTAGAGTCAAGTATAAAGGCTAGATTTTAATATAATCAGATTTTTCTTAGAAGAAATAAAGCTTGGGGCACCTGGGTGGCTCAGTAGGTTGAGCGTCAGACTCTTGGTTTTGGCTCAGGTTGTGATCTCATAGGTCATGACATCGAGCCCTGAATCGAGCTCTGTGCTCTGCGCAGAGTCTGCTTGAGATTCTCTCTCTCCCTCTCCCTTCCTCCCCCCCCCCCCCCCCCGCCACGCTCTCTCTAAAGTAAATAAATACATTTTTTAAAATCTTAAGAAAACAAAGCTTTCTCAATCAATCTCTTTTCAGTTCTTCTTGGCTCTATCCACCAAAATAATCTAACTCCACCAAGGGTTTTGGCTCCATAATTCAGTTTCTCAGGCCCCATTAACAGCTATCATTTGATCCTACAAAGGTTCTACCTGTAGTAGCCTTTCCCTTTTCCCTTATATTTCCACATCATCAAACATGCGAATTTCGATTTCCTGTTCTCTCTTCCTTTCCTGTCTGTGTGACTGGCTTTGAAACGTTGATTGTGTTTTGCTGTCCTCCTCTTTCTCAGATGGGGACCTTTTCAGACTGATTTCTGAAAAATAGAAAGCACACGAAAGCACCTTGCGCTGTGGTTGGAACATCATCCGAGCTCAGTGACTGTCAGCTTGCTCTCCCTGGAGTTAGTTTGACTTGTTTCTCATTTCCTGTGTGCTTTACCTGCGGACCTTTCTCCCTCTGCCTGTAACAGCCATCCTTGCTCCCACGCTGCTCATTCTCTGCAAGTGTTTGTATCGACCGTGGGCTGTCCACTGGGTTCGCTGCTAAGCCGGTGCCCACTTCAAGAAAGATGCAGCAACATTAAAGCGCAGACATGTGCAGATGGAAGGACTCTTAGACATCGTGCTGCTTTACCCTTCTTTGTTTAGAGATAAGGAAAACAAGGCCTGCAGAAGAAAAGGGACTTGGCCACGACTGTGCAGTCAGATATGGCCAGAGCCAGCTGACGACCTCCATCTGTGTAAGGCTCCTAGTCCATGTGCAGTTTCCTGCCCATTAGTTTGGTTGTTTGGTTTCTGCTTTGGTGAGTCTGGATGAGTTTACACTTCCCATTGCTGCCTCTACTGTATGTGTGAGCTGGTTTCGCCACCCACCCTCTCCCTTCTCCTCTTTTTTTTTTTTTTTTTTTTTTAAAGATTTTTTTATTTATTTGACAGACAGAGATCCCAAGTAGACAGAGAGGCAGGCAGAGAGGGAGAGAGGAGGAAGCAGGCTCCCCGCTGAGCAGAGAGCCCGATGCTGGGCTCGATCCCAGGACCCTGAGATCATGACCTGAGCCGAAGGCAGCGGCCTAACCCACTGAGCCACCCAGGCGCCCCTCCCTTCTCCTCTTTGAACCCTCTCCTTCCCTTTTCTCCTCTTGTCCCCTCCTTCTCCTTTGAACAGCATTTATATTGCACATGAGTCCCTAGGACACTGTGCTTGTTCACTGTGGGGATGGACAGGAAGAACAAGATAGAATACCTGTCCTCAAGAAGCTTGAGCTTCTTGAGGGCCAAATAGGAGCAGCAACAACATAATAAAAATAACATAAAGGGTAATTGCTAGAATTGAGCACTTTGTGGCGTCAGTCACCGTGTAAGGGCTTTAGATAACACATGCATATTTATTTAAATGTGACCACAATCCCATGAGGCAGGGACTATTTCCACATCTCACAGATGTGGAGTTTGAGGTCAAGGACACAGAGAAAGGAAGTGGTGGCAAAAAGGTATGTGTATGACTGGGTTGGGGAAGGAAGGGTAGAGAACCCGCGTGTCACTTCCCCAGGGCCACCCTGAGCATGGGCAAGTGGACTCAACATTCTCCAAGCAGCTGCAGCCTCAGGAAAAAAAAAAAAAAAAAAAAAAAAAAAAAAAGAGAGAGAGAGAGAGAGAGAGAAGAAGAAGAAAACTGGAAGAAGAAGAAAACTGAAGCTCTACTGAGACCTAGCCCTCCTCTTCATTAGCCTTATGCAGAGAACTTAAAAGAGATCCTTTGCAGGGTGGGACTTGGAAATTGTAGCCATTTACAGCTTCTGGTGATTATTTAGGGGAATCTGAGTAGGGTTAATTAATCAGCCTTAGGTATTTGCCCCTGTGCCTTGGTAGCAGGTCCATGGAAGGTGTGTCAGGCCTTTTCCAGGTCAGGGGCTACTAACCCTGTGACTGGGACCACTCTTCAGGATGCAGAGTCCCTCTTGGAGCCCGATCTCCTTGGGCAGGCTCCATGGCTATCAAGCCAACATAGCCTTTGCCATTTACCAGGATTTCTTTCATCATCTGTGACCCCCTCCCCAGCTTCATGCTGTGATAAAGTTCCCCCAATCCTCTTCTGTGGTTTTCCTCCAGCCCTGCCCCGCCAGGCCATGCTGAGAAGCTTGGTTTGGAAATGGAAGACATTCAGCATCTTTTTCCAATAGAGTAAGGCTGTCTATACGTGAGCCAAAAAATGTACGTACATCTCAGGGCTTTATAGGATTAAATATGTTTTGGCAAATTCTCTAAATACAAAGAGAGATTGGAAAAAAGGCAATCTAACAGGCTGTTAGGTTTCTATCATGTCCCCTTCCTGCAGAATGGGTGATCATTTCAAGATGGGTCATTTTGTTCAGTTCATTTTTAAGGAAACAAAGATCACTATTATTCATAAAGAACCAGAATGAGAAGCAACCTTCATAATCAAGATGCACACACGCATGTATTGGGAAATACACTTTTCCTCTTCCTTCCTTTTCTGTGCTCTGAAATGATGGCTGTTCCTGGTCTTCATTCATTATATGTAAACAGGGTTAACACATTTTGGCATCTGTACCCTGTTTACAACCAAACGTTCTTGTCCAGCCCTTTAATGCTGCTGTGTGGTTTCTGTTGGGCTGCCTTCAAGTGATGAAAACAGGAGGAATCATGGGGGGTGGGATGAATGGGGGTGGAGGTGGGGGTTGTTTGTTTCTTTGGGTGGTGCCTCTCTTGGGGCAATTTGTCAGAGAGCTATTCTCTTCAAGTCCACGTTGCAAGGTTTCAAGTGATTAATAGCCCTTCCCACCACAAGGAATGAGAAAGATGTGATCAGTGAGTTCAGTGAAGTGAGTGGCCAGTGGCTTGGGTGGGGCTCTCCATGCCGGGAGGTCATGGCATGCGGAGTTAGCGGCCCAGGGATCCCCACCGCCAGACTGGGCAGAGGGCCCGAGACTGATGGAGACGAAGCCCGCAGGGGAAGGGCCAAGGAGGGAGGAAGTCTTGGACAATTATTCTTTTTTTTTTAAAGAGATAATCATCCTCTCTTCTGTGTGTTATACTTTTCTTTGCTACTAGATCTCTTTGGTCAGCATTTGAGCACACAGATTTCTCTCCTCTTTGAAAGAGTAAGCCTCCTCCCAGCCCCCATTCTCCTCTGTCATCTGCCTCTCTCTCCCTTCACCATCAACTTGTTGAAATAATTTTCTAACTGGCTTGTGACAATTTTCCAATTCTCCCTTCTTGTACGTTTACTCCAGTCTGCCTCTCCTCCTGAACACCTGCTAGGGTTCGTGTGTCCAGAGTCATGAATGCAAGGTGAGTCCTGAGCCTACATGCCCCCTAGGCCCAAGTCCATGCTCCTGCCCACACACTCCTTTGGGAGGGTTCTCTTCCTCTGTCATCCCTGGGACCAGCCTCCTCCCCATTTTCACCACCTTTGTGACAAAGGCACAGTGTACATTGGTGGCTCATCTTGCTGATGTATGTCTCAAAAGCTGGTATTTTTCTAGACTTTGTCTTGGGTCATCTTCTTGGGGGTACACAGCAGCACTTACCTCCTTTGACGGCATTAGTTGACAGTTTTGTGTTGAAGACTGACATCATCCCTCACTCCTATTTCTCTGCTAAGACACCGACCTCTATGTCTAACCTTCTTCCAAAACCCTTGGTTGTCTCAGGAAATTTCAATTCATTCAGAATATCCAGAGTGACATTCGCACCCCAGTGAGTCTGCTCTTCTCACCATCTCTGTTTTTGTTTCCCCAAGCAGAATTCCGAAGTGGTCTTTTGACCCTCCCTTCCACACACTCTCTCTCATCAAGTCCTATTAAGTTTGCTTTTTATCATGTCTGCCCTCAGAACACTTCTGTTGATCTTTACTGCTCCTATTCTAGGTGAGACCCCTTCTCCTGCACTAGGAGACCTCTACCTCTCCACGTGGAGGCAATGGAGATCTTTCTTTACATCTATGAGATGTAAATCTGATAATGTTACTAAAGCCTATTATAACATGGTCTTTCTTGTCTTTCCTAACCATTTCTGCCTCTGCTGTAGTACCAAGCAGTACTAAGCATCTTCAGTCTCCTTATGCGGTTTCTGACTTTACTTGGAAACCTTTGAACATGCTTCCTCCCTCTCTCTTAGTTCCTATCCATTCTTTACTGCTACACTTTGTTGATTATGCTTACATGTGCTATCCTCACTGTGGGATGGGGCGCAAGTGCCTCCCTGCTGGTCTCCTTGGGTATGTTGCTGCAGGGAACTCCCCCAGTCTGTTCCCATTTCTCTGGCTCCAGGCCCTGGGTGTCCTGTCTCCAGACAGTGTCCTCTCACACTGGCTCTGCACTTGGCCATGTGGGACAACAGCAAGCACCATACCTGCAAGAGACTTGAAAAAAAATGCTTGCACTTTGGAGTTTGTCCTCTCCTACTCCGTGTACCGCCATGCATGATAACACTTACCAGCTTCTTGCACCATGAGAAAGACACAGCCCATCCACCCCTTTCACCCAAGCTAGCAGCCACTTAACCGTCAGGCAGGTGAGAGAACATCTGGAGCAATGTTCTTGGCCTGGGACAGTCTTCTTTCTCATGTTTCCTGTAAAGTACTACTCATCTCTCAGGAGGCAGCCTAAGTGTCCCTTCCTGGAGAGACCTTGCCTGATGCCGATCTAAATCAGGTCCCCTGGCATAGGCTCTCCTGGGCCCTTTAAATTTCCTTCACAGCCCTTACTGTAATTTGTGTTAGATACATTGAGTTATGCGATGATTGGTTTAACCAATGGTGCACTCCACAAAGGTGTGGAACAAATCTTTATCCCATAGCTCCTTGTATGCCCTTGAGTGTTTGAATGAGTGAATGAATGGATGAATGGATGAACCGTTAATGCCCAGGGTCAGAAGTGTTGCAGGAGGAAGAGAGGCCAATTGGAGAGACAGTGAGCAACTTTGCATTTCCGGCTGGCTTGGTTTCTGCAGTGACCCTGTAATATATCTTCTTCCGTGTTTGCACGTTTCTTGGTTTTTATGACTAAACGTCACACCTAAGATAAACGGTCAATTCTAGAACCTTATGATTTTCTGAATTTAGGGTCTCCCATCCCAGACTAATAGTCTGTTTCTGGCACTTTAGTGGTACTGGAATCACAACATTCAACCCTTTTCCATCTGGTATGTGGCAGAAAAGAAGGAGGGGTAAGGGAGTCCTCAGGCTCAGGTCGGGGTCCCGTCTCTGAGAGAGTGCCCAACTGTGTGACCCTGGGCAAATTCTCAACATTTCAGGACCTTGTTGTGAGGGCTAAATGTAGTAATATAAGCAAAACCTGTAAGATCGTTCATCATGCACACATTTGTCCATTATTCTTTTTCTCTCTGCTGTGTTTAGCCTATTTCCTCCTTTTGGGGTTTTCTTGGTAACAACAGGCACATGATAAATATTAGTGCAGTGATTGAATGGGGGCACTGGAGGACTGATAATTTCCTGCTTACCATCTTCTTCCTATTAACAGCAAGTTTAGGATCTAGCACATAACCTGAGGGAACATAGCTTGGTATTTCTTGCTCTTCAATCTGTTTCTCGGCAGGAGTCCAGTCATCCACTTCTGACAGATTTTCTGTAATCTATACGTTTGCTACGTGCCAGACCTATGGCACAAACCTATACAGTCCTGTTTGTGCTAGAGTTGACAAAGCCAAGGACATTACATTCCATCTTTATTGGCGGCAAATCCTTCATTTCCAAATGAGAATCAGAGGATGATACTTAAAATAAGAATTCTAGTTGGCTAAGTTAAGGGGTCTGAGACAATTCAAATTCAAGACAATAATCTGGCTCTTAGCCCAAGGCTTTTATGTTGGGATATAAATTGGATACTATGTCATTTGCTTTTTTAAAGTTTTCACCTCTCAGGGTCCTGTTTTCCTGAAATCACACACTTGTCCAACAACCACTTCAGTGGCCCCTGGATCGTGGGGCTGGAACTATGAGCCAGCATCGGGGGGGTTGAAGATGAGTCTCTGCAGGCCTGACAGTTCCCTCCCCAGCTGCCTCTCGCCAGTCTTAAACCTCTTTGCAGGCAGGGAGGCCTTGGACAGTTAGCAAGCCAGATGATGAACCATGTCAAGCCCCTGGGAAACATGTGGAGAGTAACTCTATCTCTTCTCTGGACCTGGACGGTAAGGAGGGATACCCATAGTCTCCAGTACATCAAAGGTCATGGAGGGTGGGAGCATTAAGACTTTAGGACATGGCATGTCCTCTCCTGGTCTGATGACTAAATGGTAGACTTTCCACTCACAGAACATTTTGTTTGGAAGATTCTGGTCAGGAACAGATTCTGTACACAAGAAGATGACTTCTATTTCTGTGACTATTTCAACTCTGGTTTTCTTACTACTTATCAGATAAGTAATTGCTTGTTCAAAGTCAGTCTTTCTGATTTGAAAGCTCCATGAGAGTGGGTACCATGCCTGTTTTATTCTTAGCTAAACTGTATGCCCTGCTCTTAGCACAGGGCATGGCAGAGTGGTGGTTGTTGAGTTGAATGATTTATATAGATCACCAGTCTTATCTGTGTACAGCATCACCTTTAATGTGAGGATAATAATGGCATAAAATAAATACATACAAGGAAAGAAAGAAAAAAAATAAAGAATGATCCAAATTTCCAAACCAAGATGGCAAAAAACACAGTTCATTGATTATTTATTCAGTGAATACTGATTAAGCTCTGTACTTGAGAACATTAATGGCCCCTATGTTTCACCTTCTCTGTCACTCTGTTGCGTGTCTTTGCATTTCCCCTCACTTAAGAGGCAGGGATTATTTCCTGGGCTCAGCATGTGACTTGTTTTGACCCAAAGTATGAGGCAGCAGTGCGTGTGCTCCTGTTCCAAGCCTTGCCCTCAGGAGGGCTTGCAATTTCTGATTTCTCTCTTCTGTTCTGTCATTGACATAAGAAGGCCATGCCTTGGCCATACCACTGATCCTAGAAGAGGATGAGAGAATGTGCAGTGGAAGTGCCCCAACCAGCCCAGTCTAGAGTAGGGCCCCAGCCTGGTTATAGATACACATATATATTATGTATGAGTGAACCCAGCTGGGATCAGCTGAGTCTAATCCAATGCACACTTCTGCAAGGTTAATAATAAATGAATATTTTTAAAGCAAATTAATTTTATGGTCTTCTGTTATATAGCATTTTTGCAGCAGTAGCTAAATTGATATAAACATTTATGATATGCTGAGCACTCAGAAGGGCAGAACTACTTGTTTCAGGAAAGCTTTGACTGGGAAATACAAGACTATAAATAACTTCACTGTTGGCTTCTGGAAATTCCTACAGATCAATTTATGAGACAATAGCCTGCTCACTACGGCAAAGAATTTGCTTATCAAAGAAGAATTTACTTGTTTTGTGGTAGGTCCACCAATGTTAAAGTATTATATCATGAGCTTTACCAGTTATAATCCATTCCTGTGCCATGAAAGACCTACCTGAAATCACGGGAGTTCTGACCCCAGTGCCCTACAAATATCCCATTTCTGACTTCTCTCTTTTGAGGCACTTAAAACTCTTTCAAGGAGTGTTTTCTACTGTACTAAGTTCTAAAGAATTTGGCTTTACTGGAGTAATAGGCTATCTTGTGATGTTTTAGAACATTCAACATTGTTTAGTGTTTTTAAGGTTCACCTTAATTTTTATTCTTTGTAGATTTGTTTCCCCCCTGCCTTGATTCTTATAAGGTTTTCTTCAGTCTCATGATTCAAAAATTATCCAGAATGGTTTAGATATCATTTTTCTTTTATTAACTTTTTACATTGGTTTTCAACTCAAGAACATCAAAATTGTGGGAACAGTTTAAAACACACATAGCCAGGGCCCCCTCCTGGTGACTCTGATTAGGGAGATCTGGGAAGAACTTCCCTAATTCTATAGATTTTAAAAGGATCCCACATGAGAGTTATGGTTCTAGAGAAACAATCAAAGAAAATTGAAAAGTACTTTTCCTGAGGTGAATGAAGGTCCCAGATTATAAGAACACCTTGCTGGCAAAAACCATGTGTCCTTAATCTCACCTTCCCTGGTGATTTCTTCATCACCTAGAAAATTGCAGTCTTGGCAGTTAGAATTTTCAGTGCACAGGGACTCTTGTCTGAGCTGGCACCTGTTCAAGTGCCAGGAAATCTCTATATCCTCCTTCTCTTGTCTTCTGATAGTTGAAGGACATGTGTTTGACCGGAAGCCGTGCTCAAAATCGGCTGTTGGGTCAACTGTGCAGTCGGAAACAGTCTGTTCATTCTGTTCATGAAATTAAACAGTTATGTTATTATGTTATTCCAAAACAATGGAATGCTGCCCTCCCTCCATGGTGCAGTCATTTCATTTAATTAATTGGCTTATTTACTCTTTCCTTTGATCAGCCGTGTTTTAATTTAATTCAGCACATAAGATAGAGGATAATTTATTTGTGACTCAGTTTGTTTGTGAAAGCCATACGGAAAAATCTGTTTTGTTTCCATGTGATCTCATTTCATACACAGAACAGTGATGACCTGTTCCTTAACTTGTGGTTATAATTTGTGATTGATTATATGGATAAGACTAGGGCACTATAGAGCACACCAGGCAAAGATCTCCAGAACTTTCTAGAAGAGTCTAGATGAAATACAAGAATAGCTTCCTTTTCCTTAGTAAAATGCTAGCACCTAAGAAGAGGAACTGGAAGTTACTGTCTGAATTCCTCTGAATACTCTTTGTGTGTGTGTCTGTGTGTGTGTGTGTATGTGATATAGGCTATATACACTGTGCACACTATTTAGTATACTATGTATCTCCTATATATATACACAGACACTGTATATAGTATATAACATGTTCTCAAAAGTAGTAACAATATAACAAGAACAATATAACAATAAAACAATATAACAATTCCTTGTATATAACAAGGAATATACATAGGCACTATTCTAATGCTTTACTTACATTCATTTATTTCTCACAACCCAGTGAGGTAGGCACTATTATTATCTGCCCATTAGAGATGAGGAAACTGAGGCAGGGAGAAGTTAGGTGACTTGCTCCGCACTCAGCTGGTAAGCAGTGGGTGGAGCCGGGATTCAAAGCCAGGCTGCTTCATTACAGAGCCCCTGCTGATAACAGGCATCATGTCCTGGCCACAGTCTGCTTTCGTGTGATGTGGGAGCTAAGAATGTTCTTTTCCCCCCGCTACATCTTTAAGGATTGAAAACAATGAAAAGAATATGCAACAGATACTGTATGTGGCCTGCAAAGCTTCAAGTATTTGTTATCTGATTCTCTTCAGAAAAAGTTCGCTGACCCTTGTGGGTCTTCACAAGTGTGCTCTGCTGCCCTGTGGTGAATAGAACACCCATTCCAGACTATGGGTTCAGCCCTAATAGCAGTCGTTACTGTTTTGTTTCTAACACTTATGAAATTCTTTAGTTTCTTCATGAAGTTCCAGGGAGGTCTTCTTCCCAGTTGTTTTCTTTCTTTCGGGGGAACATATGACCCCCTTTGCTCAGGGCAGTGTTAGTTTACTCCTCTTGTCCTGACTTAATTATTCCATAGCAGCCTCTTTCACTTTCACACATGTCCCCAGGCTGCGTGCACCCCCTTGCTGATGATAATTGGTTTTGAGTTTGCACTTGCCCACAGCAGAGCACTTAAACCCCAAATCTTTACCTATTTATAACTAGAGAAATATTTTTTCCTCTTAGTTAGCTTGAGCGGTTTTAGTTAGCTTGAGCTGCAAAGTCCAATATCAAAGGACTGGCACATTCTGTGTGTGGTGAAAACTCTGCTTGATTTGCAAATGATTGCCTACTTGCTGTGTCCTCACACGGCAGAGAGAGAGAATGAAAGAGAGAGAGAAGAGAGAGAGAGAGAGAGAGAGAGATCCAGAGCAAGCTCTCTGCTCCTTCTTGTAAGGGCACTAATTCTCCCATGAGGGCTCTACCTTTATGACCTCATCTAAACCTTATTATTTTCCAAAAACCCCACCGCCAAATACCATCACATTGGGGGTTAGGGTTTCAACACATCACACTGAGGTGTTAGTGTTTTATATATGAATTTTGGGGGACACAAACATTCAGTCCTTAATACTCTCCAGTACTGGACCTGTGCAGAATGGTGTCTACTTGCTTTAGTAGGTAAGAGTAACTGATTGTAGATGCTGCGGTCAGTTTTGTGCTCTTTCTCATCTTTTCTACTCTTTTGGGAGGTGGGGTTCTGGCTCTTTACTCACTGGCAAGATCAGAGTCTCTGCTGGTTACTGGGTGGTCAGGAATACATTATCCCCCCTTCAGCAGAAAGAGTCTTCTTGGGGTCTGAGCTGCAAGGTGGCCCCATTGTAGAGTCCTGTGACATCTCCTCTGTGGCACCATTAACACTGAAGTCCCTTCCCCATCTTGCCTTAACCCCATTTGTAGGAGCAGCTGTAGTAATACCAGCAGGAATTCACAAAACTTCCTGTTGAGTTGCTTTGAAGCCATTTCTTGCTTATACAGCAGACTGGCATTACCTGGGAGCTTGCTGGAAATGCCAAAACTGGTGCCCCACCCTCCTGTTCACTCTTCAGAACTACTGAATGAGAGAGAATCTGGCAATTTGTCTAAACCTTCAGATTTGAGACCAATGGTTGTTTCTCTTGATTCTTAGAATAACCCTAAAAGATGGATAGTATGATCCCCATTTTACAGATGAAAAAACTGAGGCCAAGAGACTTAATGGTCTTGAATAACATCCAACAGACAGAATGTGACAGAGGCTGTATTTCCAGTACATACAATCACCTTGCCTGGGGAGCTTGGAGCCCAGATCTTATTTCTGCTCTGTTCCCTCTTAGCTGCATGACTGAGACCTTAATTTCTTCATCTCTATAACAAGTTGGCTGTGCCAGAGGATGCGAGGTTCCTTCTGGGTTCCAAAATCTGTAAATTTAATGTGAACCTGTTTTTATATATGTTCCTTTTTGAAGAGGAGGAATCCACTGAACTTGGGCAATAAAAGAATTGCAAGGGCTGGGATTAGTGGAGGGGGAATTGATCTTGAAATGGACAACCTTCCTTTGCTTTCCATTACCAGGGTGGTATGTATTCCTGACTACTAGCCAACAACTGTCTGCTAAGTGCAATTCTGATTTCCTTCCTCTCCTGAGTGATGGGGGGAGATATTGTCACCCCAGGGGGAGGATAGGAGAAATACAATTTTGGAACTGTGAGAGAATTCTAACTAACGGTAAGAAGCTGTTGGCATAATACAAAGGGTGGGAGAATCAGACGTGTCTTTGTTTGGGATTTATAGTTTTGCGATGATCTCTTTGGTAGAGAATTGTATTCATAACATAAATTGGAGCCTTCCTATAGAGTAGCTAAATTCTTTTATTTTTTGCTATTAGGGTTATTGCTAGTTTCATACACATGGCTTGTTCTCAGGCACAGTAGCAGAGAGGAGGAGTAGGACAGGCAGCGCAGAATAGTAGATGATGTAATGTTAGGGTGAGGCAGAACCTTATGGTGTAAGTCCTTTTTATGATTGAGAAAATGAGGTCCAAAGGAAGTTGGCCAAGATTATACTCTGCGTGACACAGCTTCAGCTAGAAGCCAGGACTCTGACCCGTGGTGCCTAGCCCACTGCAGCAGGGTTTCCCACACTGCCCAAGATTTACCATGAGGCGATGCATATGGTCCAAATGACACACAGATACATTCTTTTTACTAGTTACATTTAACTTTTACAGCTCTCCTTGAGATAAATGTCAGTAGTGTTTCATATATTGTAGCGCTACAGAGTTTTCTTTGAAACTGCTATGCTTAGAATACAACCATGAGTAAATTAAAATACTCATTAAATAGCAGTAGAGTTGATCCACAGCTATGCGACAGTTATTAAGGTGGCAAAAGAATGTCTGAAGTTTAGGGCATGCTGTAGAATTCGTGAAGCAATCCACAAGCTCTGGTTATTTGACTGTTCTGTGTTCCATGGAAGAGGGAGGAAGGAACCGCACATTTACTATTACAGTTATATTTGGCTCATGTATATATGGGAGGTGTTCAGTTTCCTTTTATCCCCTTCTTAGTATGCTAAGGCAGGACTCAATCTGGCCTATGACTCCATATAGGCAGTGTAGGCTACATTATTCCTCCATGACAAAAGATCTCACAACCCCAGTGGCATAGTCCCCCTTTTATTGATGGCCGACCCTGTATTTCTGTCATTCATCCCACTTTGGCTTTTCACTCAGAGACCCAGACCAGAGGACAGCCCCTATCAGGGTCTGGCTTTGGAGATTACTAAGTACTTTTAGGCTTTTCTAGAAATGGGGGTGATTGAGTTGTCTTAATGTGCTTTTTCTGTCCTTATGGAATTGGGATGGGGAAGAACAAGAATGGCTTGGCCAGCTCATACTCCTACACCATAGGCTTCGGTTACTGTGACCTATTCTGACTTAGAGCAATTGCAGGTTTGTGCTGCTGGCTTTTGTAGCCTGTTTTTTCCCTACCTCCTTCCCCCACTTAGCAACCTACCAGTTACACCAGGCCAGGCCATGATGTGTGATCCAAGTAAACCTGGCTTCCTGTAATAATCAACTGATAAACATATCATCGTCTAATTTAACAAAAATATTGACATTCAAAAAATAGTAATTTATATAAGTAAAAGGTATCAGATGATTAAGCATGCTTTAAAGAAACTCAAAAGCTTTAGATGGTTTTTCCAAGTTATCCATCTCAAGATGAAGTGGATGTTTTCTTTTAAAAAAAAAAAAGATTTATTTAGTTTAGTTTAGTTTTGTTTTGAGAGAGAGAGAAAGAGAGAGAGGCAGAGGGAGAGGGAGAGCGAAGGAAGAGAATCCCAAGCAGACTTCTTGCTGAGTGTGGAGCCTGATGTGGGGCTCTGTCTCAGGACCTTGAGATCATGACCTGAGCCAAAATCAAGAGTTGGATGCTTAACCGACTGAGCCACCCAGGCACACCAAATGTTTGCTCTCTTTAAGGTCTTGTGTAGGTGAAGTCAACCTAAATTCTTCTTGTATTCCACGTGCGCCAAGTGGAAAACACAAATTCAGGCATGCGTTGGCCCCGACACTTTGGGCACCTGGGTGGTGGCAGCTTTCTTTCCGTCCTAGTTGTCCCCAGAGTGAGAGATCTGAGAGAACTACAGAAACCTCATGTCTTTTGTGACCTAGCTCCCCCTTTTCCTCCTATCCTGTTGACCTCATAAGTCAGTCCTACTGAAAGTGGAAGGGGGCTACAAAGGGCACAAAAACCAGGAGGGAGGGACCACTGGCGGCCATCTTGGGGACTGGTAACCACATCCAGCTCAGGCCCCGTTTCTTCCATGTGACCCGTTGTGTAGCGCACACCTAATAATATTCTTTTCTCTGGACTTCCTTTGTTATTTTCTCTCTGAACTGCTACAGTGGGCCTTTCAGATTCTGCTTCGGATGGTTTCTTGAGTAGGTATTTTAGACTAAAATGCTTTCAATTATAAAGTGGTTGGAGTGCAGATCTTATGATTGCGTGTGATGAGGAGGACGGGAGATGGGCACTGAGAACTCCAGGTACTGGGGTGAGTACCTACTCCATTGGGCAAGCCCTTCTGCTGGGCTATACCTGCTTGGAGGAAGGGGTACTCTCTAGGAATTCATACAAAGGCGGGGTCTGGGCTAAGAGAAAGCTCTAGCATGGGTCCTTAGCAAATGTTTATAAAAGGAATACATAAGTGAGTGAGAGTTTGTCCTGGCATCTTGTAGAATTCTGTAAGGACTCCTTGGAACTTTAATCTTTCCTACCAGTTTTAGAGTTCAGAGTGGCTCATCTTCTAGGGATAGTTTCTTATCTTGATGCAAAAGGAGGGCCTTCTCACTTCTGCCTGTGAGTGAATACATGAGGGTGGCTTTGGGAACTGGGTGTTATTAATTTCGTGTCATCCCTGCCATGTTCTGATGAGGGTCTGTGGGCTTGAAGGTAAAAAGTTGCCCTGGTGAGGGGCTTTCCAGACTTGGGCAGAACAGGGTGGGTGTCATTCCTCACCTGATTGTGGGTCAGTGGAAGGACAGACTCTTCTTCAACAGAAGGGCACTTCTGTGGCGATGCAGCTCCCAAACCCTCACCTCTGTCCCTCTCTTCTGCTGAGGTTCAGGAGAGATTGCTGAAGAGGGCACGTGAAGGACCAGGCTGGGAAGGGAGCCTCGGGGATGAAAGTCCAGGCACATCTAGAGCACGTGAGACTTGATTGCTTGCACTGGCTTTTCTGCATGCAGGGCTCTGTTTCATTAATGAGCAAGACATGCACTGGCTGTGTGTCAAACCACCTCAGTATTTACTTGGCTTCAAGCAGGGTCTTTCTGGAACATATATGTCTCCAGGGGATTGAAACTCTTAAACAGTGGTGACTTTGGCGGCTTTGACTGAGCTGTCTCTGCAGTTCTTAAAACCCAGAGCCTGTCTCCCTTGATGGTGATCATGTCCTGGCCATGCACAAGGAGCTTAAAGGAACCATGGAGGGCAGCTTTTTGAGGACAGGAGCCACTAGCAACGATTCTCGAGTTCGAGGTGCCTGTCACCTCCTGGGCCTAAGAGTGCCTCCCTCATTCACCACCCAGAGGTCAAATTTATCTGTAGCAATTCAGTTCTTTCATTCAGGCCTGTTCAGTATGCATCATATTAACATATTTGCATCAGATTAACCTGTAACATACTGGTTGAGAGTAGAAATTCTGGAGTCTGAGAAATCTTGGTTCATATTCTAGATCTGCCTCTATTTAGCTCTGTACTTCTGGGCAAGTTCCCTAACTGAAGCTTTCCTTTGCTCACCTGGAGAATGGAGGTGAATGATGGTGGCCATGCATTTAGGCCCAGTTTGTGAGGGATTTTGGTGGTATTGTGGTTTCTCGTACATTTTTTTCAGGTTTTGGTGGCAGGGTTGTACTGGCCTCATTAAATGAGTTGGGGAAACATTCCCTCTTGGTGTGTTTTCTGAAAGAGTTTGTATAAAATTGGCAATTTTTTCTTAAATGTTTAACAGAATTCAGCAGTAAAATCTGAAGTTCTCCTTATGGGAAGGCTTCTGATAACAAATTTAACGTTGTCACTATTGAGAACCAAGTTGGTGATTAAGCAAGATCTGCGCTGCGGAGAGGCAGGTGCAGAGAGCCAGTGGTGACAGCCTACTGCCATTGTCCTACCAAACATCACCTCACCTACTATACGTGGGATCCCATACCAATGATTGCAGGCATATGAGGAGCCCTGAGAAAAACAGGAGAAAACAAATTTAGGGAGCTGAGGTTAATTAATACACATCACACGGCTGATAGACTGCAGAATAAAACGAGGGCTCGATTTCAGTTATTTCGATTCACATCCTTTTGTGTTTCACCATTCCCCAGCCAGAACTCACAGTTCTTTTCATCGATTCCATGTCATCCTCCAATAACATTCTACTTCTCTCTGCTCTCCTGGTGGGCACTGGGATCAGGTGTGGGAATTCGCTCTAAGTGGATTCATTCCAAAATCATTCCCATTTGGGGGTGCCTGAGTAGCTCAGTCGTTAAGCATCTGCCTTCAGATCAGGTTGTGATCCCAGGGTCCTGAGATCAAACCCCACATCGGCTCTCTGCTCAGTGGAGAACCTGCTGCTCCATCTCCCAGTCCCCCTGCTTGTGTTCCCTCTCTCACTGTGTCTCTCTCTGTCAAATAAATAAATAAAATCTTTTAAAAAATTCCCATTTTATTGTGTGTCTTTGAGGCTTGATGCAAACGCACTGCAAAACAAGCAAACAAACAAGGTCACAGGGGTGTGAATGCATTTAGCAAGCTTGAGGGGGGAGATAATTCATTTGAAAAAAGGTGCGCAGATCAAAAGGATAATGGTTTTCCCGCAAACCCCAAAGCCAGAGCCCGTAACTTCCAGCAAGCCTCTGTAGGCCATCAGTCTTCCCTAGTCAATGTTCAATTAAGCAACCTCTTCCCAAAGAGTTTCTTCTGACCCCCGATGGGTTTTTGACATTGATGAGATAGCATTGGAAGATATCAAAGTGAGTGGGATTATGTACCAGATGGGTAAAGCGATATTCCTGGCCAAGTGGGGGCAGCTAAGAAGCAAGAAGTGGGGAAGGGGATGGGATAGTTTTTCCTGCTGTTAACATGCCTGACAAAGGGATAACGGAGGTGAGGAAGAAAGTAAGTCCACGGAATTCCACAGTTGAGAAGAGGACCTAGAAATCAGGGACCCTGGTCCCACCATCAAACCTGAAGCCGGCTGCAGGTTCTGCTGGTTATTGGCAGTTTGTTGTACCGCCCTTGCTGGTTGTGCACACCCACACACTCACACACACAGACACACAGCCCGGAAAAACTGCAGCTTCTCAGGGTTCACTTGCTTAATTCCAGCTAGACACACTACAATGGCATTCGTTCCAACCGTGTGATAAAAACAGGTCGTTATCAGGCAAAGGTTTCTAAACCAAAATCGTATGTTTAAAAAGAAAAAAAAAAAAAAAGCCACATATAAGGTAGAGCAAATGGCAGGCTCATTCAGGCCCCAAGGAGCCAATGGTCCGTCTGTGGGATTTTCATCTGCAGGTCTTGGCAAGAGGAGATCTAGTAACAATAGTAATAATAGCAGCTGCTGGATATCATGGGTTTTCTTTGTCCTGGACGCCATGCCAAATGTTTTACGTACATTAGCTAGTTTAATCGCTCACTTCTATCCCCCTGGCTCAAGCCACCATGGCTTCCCCCTTGGACTGTTTCAATAGCTTTCAAATCGGAGGCCCTTTTTTTTACCCTGTCTCCTATAATATCTTATTTTTACAGCTTCCAGAGTGATTATTTTAAAGATAAAATGGCTCAAAAATCCTCCCGTAGCTTTTTATCCCCCTCCCAGTCAAAGCCCAAATCTTTCCAATGGCCGTGGGCCCTCAACTTCCCCTCTGTCATCTCCGGTCTCTCTGCCCCAAACGTCAGGCATTCCGGCCTCCTTCCTGGTTCTAACGTACGTCAGGAATGCTCCTGCCTCTGGACCTCCTTGCTCGCTGTCCCGGCCAGCCGCAGTGCTTTTCCCGGGGATTCCTTCAGTTTTCCATCGACATGTCCTTGATTAGAAGGGCCTTCTCTGCGGGCCCTTAATTACAAAATTGGCCCGAGCCCTTAATTTATGGTATTTGTCTTCTTACTCCTTAGACCCACCCTGCTAATTATATCTGTACTTGTTCGCTAGTTTATTTCCCCTCTTGACCCCCTAGAATATAAGCTCCCCATGGACAGAGGTTTTATTTATCTTATTTTCTGCGGTGCCCGTGACATTTAGAACAATGCTCCCAATTATTTGTTGAGTGGATACAAGAGAAAATGCACGATACTTTCCCTTACCTTTTTGTATTTCCAGTTGGCTATAAAATGTCTCCCAAGAGAATGTTATTATTTTTAAGGATAAAAAAATGATAACAATGCAAAAAGAAAAAAAAAAAGACTAAACTTTGAGTAATAACAAGATTATAATCTGAGAAATCTTGTCAATGCACATAGCAATCTCTTTCTGATCCAAGGTGATGGGTGGTCAGTCCTACTTGGCCCTTGAGAACTGGCGTGGCACCCAAACCAGGAGGGGACAAGGCAGTGGATTACAGAACATGAAGACACGTGTAGCCCAACTAGATATCACCTTTGATATTCCCAGTTATGGGTCTCTAGCACCTTAGGTAGTGCTCTACTCATACTATAGCCATAGCCAATCACCTACATATGGGAAGCTATGTATATGTGTATTATAGCTATGCCCCATGAATTAAATTTGGTCGATTTCATAGTGTGGTTTTAACTTTTACCTAATTTTTTTACAAAAAAGGATAGAACTTTCAGAAGTTGTTCATTCATTCATCCACATATTTAAGATGTGCCTTATAACCGAGGATATAACAGGAAGCGAGAGAGATAAGGTTCCTGTTCTCAGGAAGTCACCTGAACAGGTTAGAAATAAGTGACTTTTTTTTTTAATTTTATTTTTTTTTAATTTTTTATTTTTTATAAACATGTATTTTTATCCCCAGGGGTACAGGTCTGTGAATCACCAGGTTAGAAATAAGTGACATTTATTCAGTGTTTCAGACCCTCCATCTCCCAGAAGGAGAGGAGAGATAAGAAGTTTATTTTATGATATTCTCTACACTCCTCCACAGTGAATCCCAGCCCTCATAGGACAACTAAGGCAGAGCAAGACAAGCGCATGGTACGTGGAAAGAGAGCCACAGCATCAAATACAGACTCTTGCCTCCTTTGGAAACTTTTGAGCATTGACTGGATTTTCCTTTTATCTGCTATGGCACTTCTTATAACTCACAGAGAAACCCCAAATATGAATGATGAATGCTAAAATCTTGAATTGATAGTTTGAAGGAAACTGGCCAGTCTATGTAGACGATTATAAACAATGCCCCCTGAAATGCCACAAAGATATAAAAGGTACAAGGCTGTATACAGTTTTATGGTTGGGTAGATAGAAGCCTAATCCAGATTTTTACAGATTTTCTTGGTGTGCAGTAAAACACAACCTTCTACCCATGGACAAAATGTGTCTTAGCAGCTTCTTTAGTCTTCCCCCTGCCTTGTTTTCTCCATGCCAAAAATGCAATGTTTGGGTTCTTATGAAAGGAAATATTGAAGGTGGCTCAGTACTTAGATTCCTACAAAACTTAATAGATTGGTAAATTCTTTAAAATTAATGATCTCATTTTATAAGTGAGTAGAACAGTTGCAGTAGAGAACTGTTTTTCATGCACAGGATTACCTCTTTCCTCTGATGACAGCATTCCACTTTTCCAGTAGGGAGCTTCCCTCCTTTCCAGCTAATTCTTAGTCATTGTGTCTCATCTCCCATCCCCCACAGCCACAGGATTGATCACACTTCACAGCTGGGGCAGCTGATGCAGGTTGTGCCCCCTGGACTCTGACCCTTCTAGAATCCCATCCTTCAGAGAACACAAAGTCCTATGATCCGGTCTAGTTAATCAAACCTACTTTCTTGGCATCATGAAAATGTTTACAACAGCCTTTGCAGATAGGTGATTGAGTCAGAAACTTTGCCCTCAGAAGTCTTCAATTGGGGGGCGCCTGGGTGGCTCAGAGGGTTAAGCCGCTGCCTTCAGCTCAGGTCATGATCCCGGAGTTCTGGGATCGAGTCCCAAATCGGGCTCTCTGCTCAGCAGGGAGCCTGCTTTCTCCTCTCTCTCTCTGCCTGCCTCTCTGCCTACATGTAATCTCTCTCTGCCAAATAAATAAATAAAATCTTTAAAAAAAAAAAAGAAAAAGAGAAGTCTTCAATTGGGAGATAATGGGCATAAATGAAAATAATTACAAGGAGTTGCAGTGATAGCAATAGTAAAGGTATGTAATAGGACTTCAGGAGGATAGCAAAGAGATGTGTTATGGTTCGTCAGAGGTAGAAATGCCAGAACTGGGTCTTTCAGGATGAGTAAGAATTTGTTAGGCAACCAAGAGGAAGGAGGGGAGGAAGATCTTGGAAGACAGAAAAGCGAAGGTACAAAAAGGCATGGAAACTGTATAAAACACTGTATAAATGTTATTATCATTATATTTGATTCTTAATTTCTTTATTTATAAATTGAGAGATTGGATGACTGGGGTGTGGGGTTACTGAGTAAGGGGCTATCATAAGACTCCTGCCTGCTGGGACAAGCCACTTCTGACTCTCAGTATCCAGGAGGAATCTTCCTAACACACAGAACAAATCATAGAGTCACCTTCTCAAAATTGGAAATCCATGTGAGAAGCTGGTAAAAGCTGTGAGCATTCTCCTCAAAAACAAGCAAACAAAAAAACAAGTTTAGAAAGAGAAAAAGAAATCTCCCAGAATCCACATAGTTTTACATATGATGCCAATATATGTAAACTTTACATATAAAGTCCAACCAAGAGTGGCCCCCGCCAAGAATAGTGACTCTTGACATTAACTATGGTGAAGGACACAATTTATTTATTTTTCAAAAATTTTTAAAATTTTATTTAATTTTTTTCAGTGTTCCAAGATTCATTGTCTTTGCACCACACCCAGTGCTCCATGCAATACATGCCCTCCTTAATACCCACCACCAGGCTCACCTACCTCCACCCTCTCCCCTCCAAAACCCTTGGTTTTTTTTCTCAGAGTCCACAGTCTCTCATGGTTCGTCTCCACCTCCAATTTCCTCCAACTCATTTCTCTTCTTCTTCCAATGTCCTCTGTGTTATTCCTCCGTGTTATTCCTTATGCTCCACAAGTAAGTGAAGCCATATAATAATAGACTCTCTCTGCTTGACTTATTTCACTCAGCATAATCTCCTCCAGTCCCATCCATGTTGATACAGAAGTTGGGTATTCATCCTTTCTGATGGAGGCATAATACTCCATTTCCCAAAATTTTAATCTGTCACAAATCAATACTAGTTCCTAGCTCATATCACAAGATTCCCCTGAAGTGGGACCATATCTGAACTGGTCAACACCCTGATATGAATCCACTGATCACATGCTTGGATATCAATGTCAAGTTTGAAAAGGCTCATTCTCAATTCTCATCTTGGTGGACTGGACCCTGTGGCCGTGGTCTGTTGACCACACCTTGAATGGCCCTGTTCTAGAAGTCCGAGGACTCTCTGAGAATGCCTATGTTAAGGGCTCCCAATGTTTATAGACAGAAGTTCATATTCTGCCTCACGGCAGATGAAGCTTCTTACATCCTCTGCTCCAGCCTCTGTCTATTAGTATTCTGTTTCCTTTGCCATCTTACTAATTTCATCCCTGCTTTTACCTTTCTCCAGCTCTCCGTACCTTAACTCCTCGCAACCCAAGGAGGATTTATTGCTTCCTTACTTGTATTCCCCAGGCATTTAAAAGTTACTATTTATCATGATATATTGCAATTATTTATTATATACCTTTACTTCCCTCCAAATAGTAATCTCTTCAAGTGCAGAGACAGTACCTTTACATACCTTTTTGTGGGAGTGTGTGTGAAGGGCTATTCATAGAACCTGGAACATAACATGTACTCAGTAAATGCATGATGAAGTGAAGTGAAGCAAGTAAGAGGTATTGGTCCAAATGGGTGGGGGAGCACTGATGTCTAGCTCCCACCAAGTCCTGTGTGTTCCTTTGCTAGTTCCTTCATTGGGGAGAAATCAAGGGCTCAGCCCCAGGTGCAGTTTGTAGTTGATGAGAAAAGCAGAGCTAAAGATTTAGCTTTGGCCAGTGAATATGTTTGTTACTTCTTGGCAGAGATTTGGCTTTGGCTGGAGGAAGGTTGATTTAGATTAATCCTGGGCCTCTGGGGGCTGAGCTCAATGGGAAGAGGGAAGAGAGTATTTGGAAGCTTAGGTACACCTGCTCTTAGCATAAGATGCTGCTGCTTTTCATAATGTTTTACTGTCAGAGCAGGAGCCCTTGACTTGCTGAATGAATAATTGATACCACCTCTGGGTGGGAATGTTTATATTTTATTCATGGCCATAGCTTATTGGAAATACCCCCTACTCAAACATTAAAAGAGACCTGGGGTCATTGCCTTAGTGAGAGTCAGGGATAGAATTTGAATTATGTGTGTGTGTGGGAAATGGTTGCTTATTGGGGTTCAGAAGATAGGAGTCCCTTTCCAGCCCAAAGGTAGAGATTGGGGGTGGATTAGGAGAGAAGGAATCTCTGAGGCAACTTGGTTATGCCCAAAATTGGCATTTTTAAATCACTTGTACTTGTATATATTCTAGAAAAGGAATGTGGGCATTTTAGAAGGAAACCATGTATCTAGAAAGTAATGAGAGCCCTGATTAAGCTGAAGGACAGGCGGTAACCACTGGAAATACATTTAGAGCACATAAAGGCAATGAGAGAATGAGGGGATCCGAGTAACAGGCCAGACATATGGGTGATTTAGTATAGATGTCCCTGCTTAGCACTGGACCCATGCACACAGCTGCGTACAGGCACGCCCCCACTGAAAATACAGTCAGAACCTCAAACTCAGTTGAACTATTGAGAAATATTTGCTCTTGCCCTTTTCCTCCTATGTTGTCTACCTGTGTGAGTGGTACCAGCATACTCTTAAGCCATAGATTTGGATGTATCTATTAATTTCTCTACCTCATTCATCCTCTCCATCTCAATAATCACCAGGTTTTATTAATCCCAACTTCTAAACATTTTTATTATTTATTTATTTATTTATTTGACAGACAGAGATCTCAAGTAGGAGAGAGGCAGGCAGAGAGAGAGGAGGAAGCAGGCTTCCCGCCGAAACAGAGAGCCCGATGCGGGACCCGATCCCAGGACGCTGGGATCACGACCTGAGCCGAAAGCAGAGGCTTTAACCCACTGAGCCACCCAGGCGTCCCCCAACTTCTAAACATTTTTATAATTCTACCTACCTCTTCCAGTCTTCATGGAAACAGTGTAGGTCAGGTCACCCCCATTTTATGCCCAATCAGTCTTGGTCCCTTCATCTGTTCTCCACTTCATGGCTGCCTTAGAATTCTGTAAAAACATATCTAGTTATGGTATTTCTTGGCTTAACACCCTTCAGCGATTCAACATTGACTTTTGGATAAAGTACAAACTCTTGGAAAAGGCTTGCAAGGCCTTCCATGAGATGCCTCATCTTCTCTTCCAGTCTCATCTCTTCTTGCTCTCTCTCTATTCCAGCCCTACTGAACACCCTCAGTTCTCTGTGCCACATTTGGACCATTTGCTCACGTTCTTCTCTGTTTTACTCTTCGCTTTTCTCCTGATTCTTACTTTCTTATTCTTTAAACCTCACATTGGGCATCCCTTCTCTTGGCTCTCCAAAATCAAATTAATTGTCCGTCTTTTCTTTTTTTTTTTTTTTTAAGATTTAAATATTTATTTGAGAGAGAGCAAGCGAGTGAGTGTGAGTGGGGGAGAATCAGAGGAGCAAAGGGAGAGAATCCCAAGTGGACTTTGCTGAGCAGGGAGCCCACCTCAGGGCCCAATCTCATGACCAAGAGACCATGATGCAAGCTGAAACCAAGAGTTGAATGCTTACCCAATTGAGCCACCCAAATGTCCCTAATTAATTGTCCTTCTTACTGAGTCATATGTTCCTACTCTCTTTTCTTCCTTATTAATATTTTTCTGGTTTATTCATTTTTTAATTCACTGGGTGATAAGCTACTTGAAAGCAGGGATTGTGTCTTATTTGTGATTGCATTTACAATATTTGACATTCTTATATCTCAATAAACCTTATTTGGTGAAATGAATGAATAATCTCAGAGAACCTCAGGATGAAGTTGAGTATTAAGACCAAAGGAAAGAAATAACGTGGCTGGAGCCTCAAGAATATTGACTTAGAGATGAGTCAGGTAGAGCTGAACTGTACCCCATGGGAAAAGTGAACAACTATCCAGGGACTGAAGGAACCAAATATAGATGAGCTCTGGTGTATTAATAGGATTCTGGAAGAAAACAGAATCCTATTCAGATAGTTTATCTGAAGACATTTTATTCTTTATTTTTTTTAAAAGATTTTATTTATTTATTTGACAGAGATCACAAGTAGGCAGAGAGGCAGGCAGAGAGAGGAGGAAGCAGGCTCCCTGTGGAGCAGAAAGCTTGATGTGGGTCTCAATCCCAGGACCCTGAGATCATGACCTGAGCCAAAGGCAGAGGCTTCAATCCACTGAGCCACCCAGGCACCCCTCTGAAGACATTTTAATAAAAGAACAACCTGTAGCAGTGTGGTCAGGGTTGAGGATATCAGCATAGGATATTGTTGTGCCCAGGGACTAGCAACAGTAGGAAGCTGTTACCACTTCCAGGGCTGAAGGAAGTAAGGGAGGAGACAGTGTTGATAGAACCAATGGGATCATTGAGGAGGGAATGCTTGGCCAGAGCTCCAGAGTTGAGCCAGGATGGGAACAGCGAAGGAACTCTGGTTGCTCTCTCTTCCTGATGGTGCCCCTGTTAGCCAAACCCACTGGAAAACCAGTGGATATGGGAACTGAGTGATATAACCCCCCCATAAGTGTCAGTCTCTAAGGGCTCAGTAGGATAGGAGAGGTGGAGTATGAGTCTGGATTCACAAGTGAAGATTAAACAGCACACATAGTTGTAAAAAGGGAGAAAAATATTAAGAAAAGAGAATGCCTCCAAGTGTTGGATTTAGAAGAGGATTTTTAATTATTGGTGGACCAGTGAAAATTGGGTGACCTGGGAAAGACTCTGGAATGCTTTAAGCCTGCATTAGGTGAACTGGAAGACGTCCTGTGATTAGCTCATGGGTAGGCTGTGCATGTGGATATTTGTTCCCTCTTAGGGTTGATGATCAGGAGCCTTTGAGCAATTTGGTTATTGACCTGGAGCAGGGGTTTTGCTGCCTGAGAAGCAGGGTGGGTGGGTGTGTGTGAGGAGGTGAAGGTTCTTGGAGAAGAGAGCTTCGACTTTGTAGATTATTGTGTGAGGCACTAAAAACATGCTATGCTAGAGGCGCTGAGCTCCCAGCCAGACAACCTGCATTCGTCACTGTCGTTGTTGTTGGTGCTGTTTTTATGTGTGTGCACAATTGCACATGAGCACGTGTGCACGTGCTTGTGCGTGTTTATGTGTGTGTGTCTTTGGGAGCATCTGGGGGTGTATATGGGGAATAGACGGCTCTGTTCTTTTGTTATAAGTGACCTGGCAGAATTCCTCTTGGAAATGCAGTACTTCAGAAGGGATTTTGCAAATAATCCACTAGTTTATTACCTGCTGTCAGGACATAATAAGAAGAAACAGTCGTAAGTGACAGCAGGAAGAATTTAGTTTAGACTTAAGGGATGGGTTTTAATAACCCGTAGTATCAGATTCCTTCTTGACTGCAGGGAGACATCATTTGTCTCTTCAGTTCTGAATGACATCACATATGCAAACAGTGAGAATTCCACATTTTAAAATCCACTCAAATGACCTTAAAAAAATATATCTATCTACCAATTTTCTTCAGAATTACTGCTAATATCCGGAATGTCCAGGTTGTTTGTATTCTGATTATTGATCCCTGTTTGTCTAGTCCCTCCTCTCTCTCTTTCCTTGCAGGGTGCAGAGAGCAGGGGAAAGACTCAACCATTGTCTGCTCATACGTGACCTGGCTTGTAGCCACCTCTGACTTCTTTCTCTTTTTCTCCCCCTTGATCACTGAGCTCCAGGCACATTGGCCTCTCAGCTGTTCCCCCTTATATTACACTGCCTCTCCCTTCTGGATGTATATGTTCATGGCTGGACCCTGTCACCTTCCCAGTGAAGCATTCTCTGACCACTCTGTCTCTTCCCATCCCTGACATGGAACTGGTCACTATGTGTCAGCCTGTTGGTCTTCTCATTGTCTATTTGTCTATTGTATGGTGTCCCAGTGAGAATACAAATTTGACAAGGTTGAGGAATGTGTCCATTCTGCATGTTGTTGTATCCCCAACACCTAGACTAGGATCTGGAAAACAGGGGTGCTCAGTAAAGATCTGTGGAGTCAATAAGTGTATTCACAAGAAATATTTTAGTTACTTTAGCCCTTCATACCCTTCGTTATTTTAGGTAGAGAAACGTATTGCCCACTTCTTCATCATTATTGTGTGTTATTCTGACCTGCTGCCCACATGCCTGTGCTGATACAAAGGAAATCGTGCAGGATTTGACTTCTTGCTCCTCCGCTCGTGTGTAGGCCTGTCCTAGAGAGCACCCAGGCTGTTCTGCCTCTGCGTCATGACGCTGGCCATGCTGCGCCACGAACTGTCTCAGTTAGTGCCTACTGCTGGCTAAGTCTTTCAGATTCTAAGATTCAGTGCTTGAGCTCGCTTGCTGCAGATAGAAGCTGTTCTTTCCAATGTAATGCTATTGGTAATGATGATATTTTAGTTCCTCATCTGCACTCCTTTTGATCCTGTTTCTCATTTGATTGAGGACTCAAGTACAGAAAAGAGACTCTGTGTCAGTAGGATTCCGAGTAAAGTATAAACATCAGGTGTGGGCTGACCCAGAGGCCTATCTTAGAGAATGACCAGGACTTTACCATCTTATAGCTCTGAGTCACTGGACACTACTGACTTAAGGTGCATGTGGAATACCATGTCTCTTTTGCAGTTCAAAGGATGGCACCTGGGTTGGGGGCATGGGGAGGTAGCATGCAGGGCTTGGGCTTCTGTGACTAGAACCCTGAAGGGAGAAATGGTGGGAAACATAGGCTATAGTTTCTATGGGTCAAGTGGCCACCCCAGTCTTTAGCTTTCATCTGTGTGAGTGAGGGGGAGAAACAGCTGTGGACATGCATATAGGTGCTTGTTTTTTCAATGAGCTGAAGGTTCTGTGCCAGTATTGTTCTGCAGAGCTAAGTGAAAATAGCACTAGATTAACAGATTAGTCTGTTGCATCTTAGGAGTTTGATTGCCAGTTTGAGCTCGTTAAACTCCTGTATTAGAGCATGGAAAGCCTGTTCTAAGAGCCCCGTGTTAGGAAAGACACATAGAGAGGAAATCTCAGAAAAGGTACTATTCTGGAGGAAATGAGTTACTTTCAAGACTTAGTAGCAATAGATCCCTGCCTCATTTCTTCATCTTGAAGAATAGGGACAATTGAAATACTTTGGCTTTGCTATAGTACCATTCATATGTTCAAATGAGATAATAGTCATTTGAAGATGATTCCATCCATGCATTATTTCATATTTACAGTGACTTTATGAATTAGCACATGTGTATTGAATAGACGGTGTAATGATTTGGAACAACAATCAGAGCTTTCACTTGCTGCACATGCCCCAGTGTAGTTCTTGTATTTGCTTCTTGTCTCCTTGCATGTCCAGGACTCTCCTTGCAAAAGTCATGTAAAATAATGATATCTGCTAAACCTTCTGGTGCCATTCGAAAAATTACCCTGGATAGGTAAGGCCCTCTCATGAGACTGGATCTCAGTCCTCGCTGAGTTGCAGTTCTCAACATTTTGAGTCTCTGCTTTCTTGTTATCCAAATACAATTTCTTGAGACCAAGAAAGCTTTGTGTGAAAAGAAGAAGCCACGAGCCTCATGTGTTCTCCTCGAGATCCCTCCACCCCACTGTGTGTTTAAGCTAAATACAACTGTGAGTTATGTTTACATGATCACCATTGGCAGCTTCACAATACAGGAAACCCCATTCCTGTCTTCCCTTGTGACTTCTCAGAGAATCTAATTGTGTGTGTGGTGATGCCATTGACAAGTATAAGGATAAATCTTCTGAACATGGATAATGGAAAAGCCAGAATTAATAGTGCTGGTCTATTTTTGTGTTTCTATGCAGGGAGTAAAACATCTCTTGATACATGTTTGAGGAAAGTTCTTTGGATGTTGGAATATAGAGTTTTGAGGTTACAGATGGGATCTTATCTGCCCTGCATTCACCATGACTGGCAGAATTCAGGCATAAGAGATCGTCTGCTTAAAGTTGAAAGATAAGGGTTGAAAATCATACAGACTTGAGCTTAAATCTTGGCTCAGCCATTCCCTAGCTCTCTGATTTTGGGTAAATTCCAAGTTCCCTGGGTTTCACATCTTTAAAATAGCAATGATAATAATATTAATCAATAGTAATTATTAATTATTAATAATATTAATTAATAATAATAAATAATAAAATAAGACAGTCGTGGGGACTCAATGAAATAATGTGTATAAGGCAGTGAATATCCAACACGCATTGGTTGTTATTGCTGATACTTCTGTTACTATTATGATGACCATCAATTGTGTTGCATTACTTGCATTAGGCTGACCTCTGGGCATTTGTACTCATCTTTCTTCTTTCTAAAAAGTACTTCTTTGTGTGATGAACTCTTATTTATCCTTCAAAACTTTTCAAACACGTAGAGGGAGGCATTAAGACTCAGCCACCTTAGTATCTTCAAAGTCTACTGTAAGAGGGTCTACAAATATTTATTATTGTTTATTGAATAATAACCATTTGGAAGGAGATTTTGAAGATTCTCTGAGAGATCAACATATATTGTAGCCTGGATGTAAGGAGCTGTCCAAATGTTGGTTATCGTTATTATTAATAACAAGAGCACTCAGTCATGGAGTACATTCTCTGATGATGTTACAGAGAAGCCCAGGAAGTAGAATGAACTGAGACACCAGTGAAATGTCCTATATTGGCCAGCTGATAGGGATAGCTAGCCTCTACTACGCCCTCCAAATCTGAGATTGCCAAGTTGCTATGTGACTAATATGCAAGTATGTAGTAAAACAAACATTAGCCTTGGAATCCACAACCCCAGAGTCAATCCTGGATTTCCTTCTCACCAGCTGCATTAATTAATAAAAATCACTTACTTTAGTATTTTTTTTTCTATAAAATGAGAACGATAACAAAACCTGCTTCACATGATTTCTGTGAGGAGTATTTGAAGTAATGTTTATGAAGGTTTTGCATAAAGTTTCATGAATGAGTAGCTACTATTAATGATCTCTGAGACAGTAATGTTAATAATGGAGAATAAAGGGTGCTAATTTGAAAGACAAAAATAAGTCAACCAAAAGACTTTATATACTTGCCTGGAATTTTGAGATTAGTGCAGAGGAAAAAATACTCTGTGGAGAGAACTATCCCATTATTTGGGAAAAGAGCTTAATGCTTTCCATGACAAGCCCCAGAAAGATTCTAGTTACCAAAGGTTGAGACAGAGAAAGTGTCAAAATCCTTTTGTGTAATCAACCATAGGAGTTTTTATTTCTTTTCCCTCTGGTAGGCAGAGGCAGGAGGGCAGAGAGATTTGTTGGATAGGGAAGGGGCTTGGTGCAGGGAAAAAGGATCTAGCAACAAGTTGTGTGCTAGGCTCTAAGAGGAAAATGGCCCAACCTGAGAGAGAGAGAGACCCCATTGTCTGAGTCACGTACTCTAAGCTCAATGGCATTACAGCCTAGATTAGCGTTTCCAGGTCTGTGTTGCCATTCACTTCTTTAATCCCATGCCATCAGTAAAGACAATTATATATACTAGACAGTTGCCACTTGAGTTAATAATACTGTGGGAAAGGAAGCAGATGGGGTGGGCTGTGTCCATGCAGAACAGTATAGAAAGGGGGCAGCAGCCAGAAGGAGCAGGTACCAAAAAACCCAGAGCTAATCATAAGGAGTGAAGGGACAAGAGGTAATAAATAACCACCATGTCCTCATTTGAGTAATTTTACTTCCATATTAAAGGTAAATTTGACCTAGAAGGCCAGGATACTTGAGGTCACTTGGGGAATAGTTGTTTTCAATTAGATTCTGAACCAGGCCCGCAGAGACAAAACTTTTCCTGTTCCCTGTTGTGACTCTGGTGCCTAGCATAGTGCCTGGTGTTTCGTAGATGTTGAGTAAGTGCTTATGTTGCATTTTAAAATTATTTGTTTAAATAAACATTTAATTCTAGAATACTTCTAGATTTACAGGAAAATAGCAAAGATGGTCCAGAGAACCTTCATACCCTTTCCCTGGTTTTCTCCGTTAATGTCTTATATTACCATAGGATATTTGTCAACCCTAGAAAATTACATTATGATAAACTAAAACCCAGATTTTATTCAGAGCCACCAGCTTTTCTACCAGTGTCTTTTTTCCCCCCACTTTTGGGATCTCAACAAGGACATGACATTACATTTAGTCATGACCCTGTAATCTCCTCTGGTCTGTGACAATTTTTCAGTCTTTCCTTATTTTCTATCACCTTGTCAGTTTTGAAGATTCCCGGTCAAGCACTTTGTAGAATGACCCTCAATTTGGGTTTGTCTATTGATTTTCTCATGAGACTGGATCTCTGGGTTTCTGGGCTGGTGCCATGCCCACTGGTTTAAGATTCTCCCCTGAAGAAGTTGCAAGTGGGAGGGTCTCTACAGCTGGCGAGGTGGGCACAGTTCAAGGGGCGCTGTAGCCAGCAGAGCTTGCTTTCTTCTGTGCTGAACTGCTGTGCTCCCGAGCTCAGCCACTTCACAGTCAGGACAGGAAGCTACTGACACGTGGGCACAAAGCCATCTGCACTCCTGGACCAATGAGCCTTCCCCATGACCCACAGCCCCTGGCCTGCAGCAGGCAGTTGATTCATGGTCGCTTTTATCACGATGCATCCGGGGGCTAACTTTTCATATAAAAATGACCTTATGATTTCCACCTTGAGAGAGCACGGAATTCCACATCCATCTTGTAGTGATTTCCTCAGCCAAGTGCTTCCTTTGTGAATATTTCTGAGAGGAAACTCAGGTTTTGGGATGGAAAGAGAGAGAGGAAAGAAATAAGTAAGACTCCATGATGTCTTCTTTGAAACTCCTTAAAGCTTATAATCCCAAAAGGCTTTCCATAGTCCTCTCTTTTGCGGTCTCCTCTGACTGATATTCTATTAAGGAGTAGATGTAATTATTAGCTTTTTGAGGTATTTTACCTTGAAGAGTCAACTTCCTGCCTTCTCAGTTTGCCTTCCCACCTGACTGGAATCATGTTGGTCTCAGAAGAGAGTCCTTGGGAAATAGAAAAGGGATGTGAGGTCTGGAGGTAGAGGATTTGAATCCACATCACCCATCAGGGTGTTCACTTGGGTAAGTCTGTTAATTCTCTCTAGCTTTAGGTCTTCATCTATAAAATTGCATGAATAAAACTGACCCTTTAGGAGTGTTGTTCGGACCAAAGGAGAAGTGAAATGTACGTGAAGAGTGTTTGGTAGGTGATGAAGCCCTGTTGAAAGTCTTGTTGCTACTTCCATAATATCCTTCTTATCTCTAAGGCAGAGCTGTTGAAATTATATGGAAAAGGAACAAATAAAGCCAAATGGTTGAGGTCTCCTATGCGGATACTGCAGGCCAGATTTTGTGGATAGAAGAGGGAGGAGACAGGGAGGGAAATGACTTTTGCATACAAACATTCCTTCTTCTTGGCTGGCCATAGTTTATGCTTCTTTCCAGAGCTTACTGGTGTCATTGGACTCCAGCCAGCAGCCAGTTCCGGGGTGTCTCTAGACCTTTGAGATCTTTGGATATCAGCTGAGAAAAACACATACTGGAAGTCATGATGTTTGGTAAACAGGAATCCTTACATGCTCTGAACCTGGGATAAGGGATTAGAGCCTATTGAAGCCTGGTTTTTGGCACACACCCTTCCTTCCTGTTCTGTGAGTTGTAGGCTACATGCAGTGGTGGTGTTTCAAATTCTGGGCCCCCAGGCAAAACAATTCTACAAAGACTGCTACCTTACCTTTTTAAATGGATTATGTTCCCTCCTCTTAAACCTCCTAATTGCCTACGCATGTCCCACTGAGTTTGTCCCTGTATGGCAGGCCAAGTTTCCAGAAGACAGCAGGACCTTTCAGAGTGTATGTCAGACTAAGGAGAGAAGCAAGGATAGGAAAATATACCATTTTTAGGAAACTAAAAGCTTCTTTATCTTGGATGCATTTGGGAAGGTTGTGTCCCAGAGGGCTTCTGGAAATCCTCCTACTCCCCCTCCCCCTAAGGCCCCTGGGATGATGATCTTTGTCTTTTAATAGTGTTTGCTCTTCTTTGACTTCCCATAGCATTTAATTTTAATGTACATTATCTCATTTAATCAGCACAGCTCCAGAGAGGTTGCATGGTTACCTGGCCTGTTGGCACTTTCTATCCCATAGAATCAAGACGAGTGCACTGAAAAGCCTTGTTTCCTACTCAAGGCAGAATTTTTCATGAGGACAATGATTGTATCTTGTTCATCTGCATATTTCTACAATACTTTGCTAGTGCATGACACGTAATGTGTTCCCTAGGTTATTGTTGAATACATAAATGGCTTTAATGATGGTTTTCCATATTTTTGTTATGGCAATATTTTGCTCTAAAAACAATGGATGTTTTCAGAGCGTAAATGTATTTCCTGAAACTGTGCCAGACATAAACTTTAAATTTCAAGTGCCACAGATGAAAGAAATTGTTTTGCTCAAGCAGTTGTATTTATTGCCTTTTCTCTGGTTCATAATTCCTTTGGAATTCTGCAGTCCTTTTGGATATGAGAAAAGAGAAATCAGAGCCAGCCGTCAATGTTACTAAAAAGGCAAGAATAGAAAGAAGTATGAGAAGACCGAGACATGGACAGTGGCCCTGTGCTAACCCATCAAAAGAGCCAAAGGAATGAAGTTGCCCAAGACTAGTGTGAAAGCACAGGCATATGTTTTGAGAAAACTGAGTCCCTTTAAGAACTGTGCTCTGGGGCTTCTTGTTTTCTTCTCAAGGAAGTCTTACAGCTGGACTAAATGGAGGGTTGTATAATTTTCATAGATGGGGCTTTGATAATTCCTGGCATGACAGTTTGGAAACTAGAGCCCATCTAGGGGCTGAGCCAGCTACTGACCCATACCTCCATGTTGCTTTGCGTAGTTCTGACTTTTGGTTCCTCAGAGCTATGAGAACTGCTTTGTATGCTGGACCCAGGAGCTAACCAGTTTAGTATTATGTCTCTGACAAGGGGTGTGGTAGGGACATAGCTATTTACCTGGATATGACTGTCATAGGTAATAGATGTGCTCCAGTGTTCCAGCTTTTCTTGATAACCTATGTCAAGCATTGAATAGGTTTTAACTCTTCCTGAAGTGACTTGGTATGTTAGCCTGAACCATTTCTTTGGAGTTAAGACTCATGATTTTTACTGCCTACCATATAAAAACTCCCCTTTGTTCAAAATAAAGTACCTGGTTTAAAGGAAACAACCAGAGTTGGGTCAGACAATGAATTTTAATCTCAGGATTGCTACTTACTAAATTTGCATTTCTACAATCAAATGTTTCTTGGGATACACACACATGTAAATACGGATATACTGAAGTAAAATGACCGAGGGGATTTGCAGTTAGTTAGTCTGATCAGTGTGAATATTGGAATCAGATGGCCTGGTTTACAAAATTCCTTCCATTACATTCCAGCTGTGAAATTTTGAGATATTATATGGTTACTTAAAGAGTCTAAGCTTCCTCACTCATAAAGCAGATAATAGCAGTACTCGATTCAACGAGTGGTTGCAGGGAATAAAAGGGCAGTTTAATGCATGAAAATGCCTAGTGCAGTAGCCAGCACATAGTAAAAACTTAAAAAATGTTAACTACCATCATTATAATTATTATTTACATTCATATATGTTGGTCGTGCAATCTTATACATCACTTAAAACCTTAGCTTCAGATTTGTTATTTGTGAAATGGAAGACATATAAACCTATTTTCACTGGAATATTGCTTTTTTTATCAGAAATCACTATTTAATTCACTAGAAATCTCTTCCTCAGGGATTCCAGGTGAGTGTTCTCCACTACTGGTATTTGAGATTTTCTGAACCAGTATATACTTGTTTTGTCCACATTTGTAATGGTTTAATAGATTTCAGCCATATCCCTCCTCAGCCTGTGGGTTTTGTTTTGTTTTGTTTTGTTTTGTTTCACTTTTTTGTCTTCATATGGCAGCTTGCCAAATCTTTTGGTCATTAGTTTAATTTTTTCTGGACCTTCTCCATCTCCATTGTATCATTCTTTATGGAACAATGACCAGAACTTTCCTGGAATATACACACACAGATGTCAAAAGTAGAATGAAGACAGCAGAAAGTTAAAGTGTGTGTTGGTGTTGTTCATTTTTATTTCTGTGACTCTGTCCTGTCAGATCTGGGAAGTAAGCAGAGGACAGATAAAAATTAAACAAGCTCCTCAAGTAGTATCCAAGGAGGAAGAAGGTTTTCTCAGGCCTGAGCCAGTGAGCTCGCATAGGCCAAGCACTTTTGCTGATGGGCCTCTCCCCAGTTCACAGGCTAGTTGTCATTTACTAGACTGACATATATAACTATGGGTGTAGGACAAAGACAATATTAGTTTTCTTTTATGAAATAGAAAATACCCTTTTTTCTGTGAGCTTCACTTCATTACTGCCTAAATTATTGGACAAACAGGAAGAAATAACATGTAAAAAACTACCCACTCCTCTGAATTGGTCCATTCTCCTAGAGAGTCATTGATCCCTGGCTCTGTCAACAAATCACAACTAGAAAAAAGTCATCCCTGCCAGTGAGGACTGGAATATGAACGCTCATTTCCTGGCCCATGGCAGAAACAATCTTGATGGCTTTCCAAGGAGCCTACAGTTTGGAGGGACAACAAGAACCATAAAATAACTTTAATAATGTTTGAAGAAATTTTGACCTAACTAAAAGGTTTCTGGTTCTTTCATGTTGAAAGAGTTAGCTTTTAGAACCATAGCTTTAGCTATATTTACTTCCAAGGGACAGTGTATCACTCTTATCAGTTCATATTCCGGATAAATCAACAGTTTAACTGCTTGATCAGTGACAGAAATTGTAGGCTGGAGTATTTTAAGTAGTTACAAAAAAGCTAATGTGGAGTCCCCTTGTGTCTGTTGCTGGAATAGTTCTTAGCTGTAGGTGCTCTGATGCTTAGGCTGAGGGCGCTGAACTCAGTCATTCCATGGTTCCGGAGTGAAGTCTTTATTATAGACACTGTTGCCTCTGCTACAGATGATTTTGGTTGACTAGTGCCGTCTCTCTGCAGTTCAGGGAGAACTGATACAGTGATTCTCGAATCTGTTGGTGCATTAGAATCACCTGGAAAATTAAAGCAAAAGGAATGCCTGATTCTCAACCAATTAAATCAGAATCTGTGGGGTGTGGCTTGGGCTGTAGTAATTGAAAACACCCCATGTACTTCCAAGGTGTAGTGAGGGCTTATTTTATAATGGCCTCCCTGGTATGTCTGAAAAGTGACCCATCATTAGTCACTTAAGCTTCCTATATTCCGCTTTCTTTGGGTAGAACTTTGTGAGGTGGTTACTAGACACATTTTCTCATATTGTTAAAACTACCTTGAAAGCTATATAGTCAAGTAAGATTTATCACTCTTCATTCCCAAGCACACATCCTCACTGTTGATCCTAAGCATTCCCACCTGAACAACTGTCACCATTTGAATGCACAAGGGGACTTTTGTCTTTTTTTTTTTTTTTTCCTTTGATTTATCACAAGTTCTAAGTACAATGCCTGGCACACACACAATAATATTAAAGTCACTTCAGTGGAGAGGGAATGGTAATCTTTTAGAGAAATTAATTGTGCTCTTATTTTCCTACAGAAAATAAGTATTTGTATGTACACATACATATGTATTTGTTAATACAGGAAGAGTAACCAGAAGTCATGTTCTATGTGGTTCTTCATAAATTTACAGTTGGAAAATTTATGAATAATAAGAAAAATATTTTCCCATACTTTTTTTCTAGAAAATCAAAAGCCACAATCCCTAACTTTCTCTAACAGGTTTAAGAAATAAGAACAATAGGGAACAATAATAAGAAATACGAAATAATAACAAATAAGACCAATAGGGATACCTGTGTGGCTCAGTACATTGAGCATCTGACTCTTGATTTTCGCTCAGGTGTTGATCTCAGGGTCATGAGTTCAAGCCCCATGTTGGGCTCCAGGTCTGGGTGTGGAGACTACTTAAAAAAAAGAAATAGGCACAATAAAAATGACAAGTTGAACACTTTCTATGAACCATGCATGTATTTATTGCACTCGTATGCCATTTAATTCTTCAGAAGTTCCTCTTATTATTTCCATTTTACAGAAAAGTAGACTTGGGATTTAGATTGGAATCTTAGTGAGAAGTTAATCTAGTGCTTAAATACCACCTTTTTTTAAAATTTTATTTTATTTTTATTTTTATTTTTATTTATTTATTTGTCAGAGAGAGAGGTAGAGTGAGCAGAAGCACAAGCAGACAGAGTGGCAGGCAGAGTCAGAGGGAGAGGCAGGCTCCCTGCAGAGCAAGGAGCCTGATGTGGGACTCGATCCCAGGACGCTGGGATCATGACGCGAGCCGAAGGCAGCTGCTTAACCAACTGAGCCACCCAGGCGTCCCTTTTTTTTTTTTTTTTTTTAAATTGCATACCTGGTCTTCTCAAGCCTTATATCAGTTGTGACATTGACATGCCCATTGAACACTTAGCAGTTTCCTCTCTCAGGTTTCGTGTGGAACTGTATTGTGGTGAGATTTTGCTATTCAACATAACTGCCAACTATCAGCCACAGAAGGCCCCTTAGATCTCCATCTCTTCCTCTTGTGACAGTTCCTTCCAGATTTAAGTCACACACATACTCACACTCACACACACAGCTTGAAACACTTTGCCTCCACCCCACTCAAGACACTGCATAGTAATGACCACATTGGAAGTATAACATTTGATGAGTTTTGACAAATACATATGCTGGTGTAACTGTTTTTACAGTCAAGATACCATCGTCCCCCAAACTCTCTAGTGCACATTCAAGTTGTTCCCCCCTACCCCTGTCCCTAGGAACCACCAATCTGCTTTCATCACCATAGATTAGTTTTGGCTTTTTTAGACTTTCATATAAACGGAAACAGACAGTATGTACTCTTTTCTATTTGCTTCCTTCTCTCAGCATGTTGTTTTTGAGACGCATCCATGTTTTGATGTGTATCAGTAGAATGTTCATTTTTATTGCTGAGTAGTATTCAATTGTAATGCTAAACTTCAATTTGTTTTTCATTCCCTTTTTGATAAACATTTGGGTTGTTTAGAGTTTTCTGTTATGAATAAAACTGCCTTGTTAAGCATTTTCACTACCTGCCTCCAAACTTGAATCTCTTTCTTGGAATTTTTTAAAAAATCACTTTTATGACCTCTTTAAAGCCACTCCCAATTTACTTTTTAAGCCAGTGAAGTCCTTTATTCAGAAAATGGAGTGAGGAAGGCCAATTTTAAGAAGCTATTTTCATGACAGCGGTAAGGGAGCCTGAAGTCTGCAACTCACCAGAATTTTACTCAGAATGGCTCCCAGCTATGTGTAACTTGAAATCCCATAGAATTATCTGAAACTCATTGGTGCAGTGGAAAGATTACTGTCCTAGAAGTTTGGATCTCTAAGTTCAAGGGGGACTTCAACATTAATGTACAAGAGGGACTTTGAGGCAGCAATTTAGATTTCATTTCCCTCAGGACATGACTAATTCTGTGTATTAGTCTGCTTGGGCTGCCATAGCAAAATACCACAAACTAGGTGGCTTCAACAACAGATATTTATTTTCACACAGTTCCAAGGCTTGGAAGTATGAGATCAAGAAGCTGATGGGATTGGTTTCTTCTGAAGCCTCTCTCCTTGCAGATGACTGTCTTCTTGGCTATGTCCTCACATGGTCTTTGCTTCTGTGTGTACACAACCATGGTGTTTCTTTTTGTGTTCAAATTCCCTCTTATAAGGACACCAGTCAGACTGGATTATAGCTCATCCTAATGGCACATTTTAACTCAATCACCTGTCTCCAAATACAGTCACGTTCTGAGGGTTAGGGCTTCAACATACAAATTTGGGGGGAACAATTCAGCTGACAGTGGTGTTTATGCTAAGGGTGGTTTGGGCAAATGAGAGATTAAGAGTGGAGTTAAAATCAGCCCCAGATTCTCTTGACACTCCGCTCTCTGAAATTTAAATGATTTTCCTCATCAAATATTAATTGGGTACCTCCTAATGTATTCCAGTCACTTAAGGAATTTACAGTCTAGGAGATAGACTTGTAAAGAAATCATTACAAGTAAAAAAATTAGGCAAAATCTAGTATAGTTGAAACTGCGTATACCTTGTGACCCATCTATTCCACTTCTAGAAACATATCTTCCAGAAATTCTGACACATATGCACAGAGAAACATGTTCAGGTTGTCCAGTACATCATTAATGAAATAAAAAAATAGAGAAAATTTGGGAACAGTGTAAAAGTTCATCAACAAAACAATGGAAAGTGGATTGTGTCATATTTACAGTATGGATTATTTTAAAGTAATAAAAAAATCAACTTGATCTATTATGTATCAGCATGGATGGATCTGTCATCTATCTGTCTAAATAAAGTAAGCATCTCACAAGTTATAGAGGGAGAGAGACAAAACGAAAAACAAAATATAAAACATGAAAGGAAAGGCTGCATAGTAACTCTGAGGTAGTGGTTGACCAGAGAAGGAAGCAGGGGGGAAGAGCCCTGGAGAGGGGAAATTTTAGTTCTAGGGAAATGTAATTTATATCATTATTATTAGCAACTTTTGACTGGAGGGATGCTTGATGTCTCATCTGATGAATGTACCACCCTCTTGAAAATAGAAAGTGCTATAGAGTTAGTGAAAACCTAGGTATGGCTAAGACACTGATGAAGACCTATGTCCTGCTGGAGAATTTCAGGATTGCTAAAGCTCCACCAGTAAGATCCCAATCTCACTCTCCAGTTTTCACTGGAAGTTGCTATTAATCAAGAAGTCCTTTTTGGTATAGTGCTCATAAATGGGTTTCATCCTGAGAATCACTGATGTTGTGCCCTAGTGGCTGCCTGGAGTCCTGTGCTCTGAGCCTTCATATGGGCTCAGTGAGAAAGCACACCTTGATTGAATAGTAATGCCTGCCACGAGTGAGGAGGAGAAGAGTGGTGGTGACCGTTACGAGTATGTGCAGTACGAGACTGAGTGAACCATGAATCCACAGGTGTGGGAATCCAGATAAGCCTGTAGCCTCCTTCCCTCCCCTCTTCCTTCGTCTTTCCAATGTTTTTGATAGTTATGTTGAATTAAAAAAAAGTATTGATTATCTTCTCAATTTAAAATAACATGCTTCCTAATGAGCAGATGAGGATACTGAGGCCGGAGAGACAAACAAAGTTTTTTGTTAGAGGAGAGATGACTGGCAAGAATGACTGGATTCAGAACCAACACTTATGTTATCCAGTTGCCTCCCTTTGGTACCAGTGGCATTCATTCATTCATGGATGCATGTGTGCATTCATTCATTCTTTCACACATTGATTCGATGAGCACTGTGTTCCAGACACTGCATTTCTCACTTATTTATTGATATGGGAGGGGACGTTTAGGAGGCTACTCTTCCACTCCAGAGGAGGCACAGTCTGCAGACAGTGCCTACTTAATGACCTTTGGAAAGTTACTTCTCTCCAGGTCTCTGTTCTTCTATAAAACGGGGATGAAGATAAAATTCAAGCCTATCAAACTTGTCATAAAACACTTCATGAATATTGGTGGTTAGCCACTCTCCTGGTATTAGGAAATAAGGATATGTTTTTATGGAACTTTCCTAAACTTTCTGGATCATAGAAATCTCATATTTAAAAGTGCTCTTGACTAGTTACAAATTTGGAAAACCAACTTTAGATCACTTTGTATGGGGGAGAGTTTCCTCAAGGAGCCAATTTCTGTTCTATCTCAAGGTTTTTTTGAAAACTGCTCTTTCTGGCACACATTCACTCCCCTTTTCCTGTACACCCCAGTTTCGCCCCAAAAGAACTGCTTCTCCTCCTTCTTCAGAGAGGTCTTCTCTAAGAGCTCCCTCCCCAGCCACCTCCTCTCAACAGAAGCTATAGGTCTCCCTGGAGAGCATTCTTATTATACTTTATGACTTACTGTTTTCCTATAAGCATTTGTCACTGTTTATATTATTTGTGTGCTAATTTGTTTAATGACTGATTCCGATTAGTCTGTGAACCCCATACAAGTAGGAGCTTTGCTGTTTTAGTCATCATGATGTTCCCAGCACCTGCACTATGGCTGGCACCTAGGCGGGAGTCAGAAAGTGGCAGGTGGGTGGCTAAATGCATGCTGGGACTCTGGAATCACGTGACACCTAGTAGATCTCTGACTTCTTGCTAGCCTGGTAAGTTAATTTCTTAACTTCTTTGAGGCCCAGATTCCCTATCTTTAAAGTGGAGGTGGATGGGGGGATGGGGTAAGTGGGTGATGGGCATTAAGGAGGGCACGTGATGCTACGAGCACTGGGTGTTACATACAACTGTAGGATCACGGAGCCCTACCTCTGAAACCAATAATACACTATTAATTAATTGCATTTAAATGAAATTTTTAAAAAAATAGAAAGTGAATGAAAATGTTTTCTTAATGAGGGTAAAAGGATCAGCGGTGGCTAGTGACTTAATGGGGAGGGAGAGAGGAATGAATTGGCAGAGCACAGAGGATTTTTAGGGCAGTGAAACTATTCTAAGACTGTAGTAGTGGGGCACCTGGATGGTTCAGTTGTTAAGTGTCTGCCTTCTATTCAGGCCCTGATCCCAGCATCCTGGGATCGAGCCCCACATCAGGCTCCCCACTTAGCGGGAGGTCTGCTTCTCCCTCTCTCACTCCCCCTGCTTGTGCTCTTTCTCTCTCTCACACACACTGTCTCTCTCTCTCTGTCAAATAGATAAATAATAATCTTAAAAAAATAAAGACTAGTGGTGGAAGCATGTCATTATATATTATTGTCAAAACCCACGGAATGTACAGCACAAAGAAGGACTGCTGATGTAGTCTATGGACTTTTGTAAGAAAAAGGTGTCAATACTAGGTCATCAATTTAAGCAAATGAACCACACTAATGCAAGATGTTAATGATCGGGGAAATGAGGGTAGGGAATAAGTGGGAAATGGAAATTCTCTGTACCTTCTGCTCAGTTTTTCTGTAATATTAAAATTGCTTTAAAAAAAAAAAACCCAAAAAACAACCCTGCTAACCGCAGCAAAATGCTTCCTTCGAGGGCAGCTACGAGGGTCAAGTGCTTAGCACAGATCCTATGAATTCCACTCTGAATAAGAGCTCTTTTCCTATAAGAACAGTCTTTGTAGCTTTTAGGTAATATTCAGTTACTCGACTTTTATGGCTAACCTTGGAGTGTCCAAATTCTCTAAACCTACATGTCTAACCAATTTGAGGGGCCTCTGAAGGTATCTTGGTGGAAAGCAAAAACGATTTTGAGATATATTTCAAAATAAGCTGCAGAAAATTTGACATCCCTTGAAGATCCCCTCAGAAGCCTCTATTTTGTATTTGTTGTGAGGTAACTCCCAGGGCTTCACGTGCCAAGGGAACGTCTCAGAATCTGAGTGACAGCCTGGCTCTGTGTCTGTGTGCTGTGTGGACCACATGGGGCTTCAACTGACATGGCAGATGCCAAGCCAGCTAGCAGCAGGAGACAGGCCAGAGCCGTCCTGGGACTGATTTGTGGGTGGTTCTGAAGCCCGGGCTCCTCCGAGAAGTTCTGTAATTGCCTTGCACGTGGGCCTGGAGCGTGGGTCTGCTTGGATTCTCTGTCTCTGCTACCTTAGGACAGCTTGTCCTTGTCCCATTTTCCCACAAACCCATAGACCTCCCCCCACCCCCACCGTGGGAGCATTTTAATATTTTTGCTGAAAAAAAAATTTTTTTTATGCTATAGGAAAACTAGATTGCCCATAAGGAAGAAAACCTAGAAAGTAGACAAAGAAACAATAAAGACACTAAATTAAGCCTAGGGACTCAGTTTGATTTCCCCTGCAGTCATGAGCTTTGATTTCTAATCTTCCTCAATCTGGTTTCAGGTTCAATTACAGACTCTTAGCGGTGGAGACTCACACTGTCTGATTCCCTCTATTTCCAGAGCGGGACTTCATAGCCCACAGGGGTGACCCTAATTGCATGGGGCAACCCAGAGCTACAATAGAAGGCACTGTGCCTGCCTTTGGTCTTTTGAGCTACCTGTTTCACAGCTAATCTTTCTCCATGGAGAGCCTTTTCCACTAATAATATACTATTCTTTTTGCCATAGACCCCTGGGAGGAACGAGACATGATTATTTGCCAACAGACCCTGAACCCCAGATATATTCCTTTAGATTGATCCTTTCTATCATCTCCTCTTATTTTCTTCTGATTTATGATAACAATTGCATTATGTTAGAGGCAAGGGGCCTCCCTTTGGTATATTTTAAGTGTAGTTTCTGCTAGGGATGTTGGAGAATTGTGTGAATAAATTATAGGGCTGGCAATGTTAACAGCCTTTTACTTTAGTGATGAGAAATAGTCATGGGGACCTTGACCTGCACAGCCACAGTCATATTGATGTCTAAGTATGAGCCAGGGAGTCAGACTGAAGACTCTTCAGTTCAGCAAGGATTCAGATCAGAAGGCAGAAGGCAGAAGGCGGCTGCCAGGGGACTGTTAAAGTGTATAAAATAAGGGTTGGACCATTAAGATAATGTCCACTGGACAGATTGGAAGTTTAGGCTGGGCTTCCTTAGCCATCCTTTGTCTAGTTTCCTGAGGTCTTTCACTTTCATTGGTCTCAGCATCTCCTATAGGATTAGCCTTAGCTCGCTCACAGATGTTCCATTGGATTCTGAGATCTGTTCTTAGGATAGCTGATGCTGGCTCTGCATGCCGGTGGTACCTGTGTCTCCTTAACCTCCATAGGGACCAGAGTGCAGGAAGTATGAGGAGAGAAGGGCTTGTTGGGGGCCATGCCAAGATAGAGGAGCAAGTGATGCTACTACTCATAGTTTCTGGGGTCACTGAGACAAAGACAGGGGTTCCTGAGTGACTGTATCTCCCAAGGAGCTCCGGTCCTCTGACCTCTGGATTACCTGCACCCCATAAGTGCTCAGGTGCCCCGTGTGCCTTCAGAGAAGGTGGGATGTCTGAATGGGTTAAGGCAAGAACAGGACGGCATTGAGGAGGCCCCTGTGTGACATTAAGGTGATGATCTTCTCGCCTGTAAGAAGAGGGGTGATGGAATGCCTTCCACGGTTCCTTACAGTCCAGCCACTTCAGGGCTGCTCTGTTCAGCTCTGACATCATGACCTACCTTTGTGCTCCCAGAACTATTCTCCCCATCGGTTATATCACTAAGGATGGGTCCAACCTCAACCAAGCCAGCCCTTCCATCCACTTCCTTTCGGCAAAGTAGCCAAGTGCATGGACACTTCCTGGTTGTTTTATGAAGATGGGCCACTCTTCAGAGCTTTTACTTGCACAGCTGGCAGACAGCCCATTAGAAAGTTCTTATTTGTCTCCATCATGTTCCCTTTTTAAAACCTTCAAGTGACTCTTTACTGCTTATAATCTAACATCCAAGCTACTTTGCATGATTTACACAGCCTTCCTTGACAAAATACCAGACTACTTCTTTCTCCATCTCAGCCTTGAAACAAATGCCTTAACATTGAACTTCCTCACTTTCTTATGTGTACCTTAAATTTTCCCACCATTTGCCTTTGCTCACACTGTGCTTCTGTCTGTAATGCCCAGTTTTTCTCTGGTCTCCCATTTCTTTCTTCAGGATAATGCCCATCATCCTTCAAACACAAGCCAGACATTATTTCATAATAAGTAAGAGAATGAATGGAACAAGCATCAGATGTGGCATGGAATACTGTGATTTTTAAAAAGTTTTTTTTTTATTATTATGATGTTCAATTAGCCAGCATACAGTACATCATTAGCTTTTGATGTAGTTTTCAATGATTCATTAGTTGCTTATAACACCCAGTTTTTACCACAACACGTACCCTCCGTAATACCCATTACCCAGTACTCCATCCCCTACATACCTCCCTTCTGTAACCCTCAGTTTGGTTCCTGGAGCCCTGAGGACCATAGGGAAAGGGAGGGAAAACTGAATGGGAAGAAATCAGAGAGGGAGATAATACTGTGGTATTTTCTTGAAACCTTCTAGAATCCATGAATTCTGAGTGAGAAGGAGATTCTAAGTGGTGGTCCCATCCTGAAGTAACCCTAATAGTGCCTGGGTACAGAATTTTGATTTCATGACACTGTGACTCCTTACCTGTGGCATGTCTGCTGAAGATCACTCAGATATTAGTGTCATCTCTCATTTCATAGGGATAGTAAGACCTACAGCAAAAGGTAGTTATGAGGATCAAATTAGATTGTGGATGTGGAAAATGCTATGCAAATGTTAGTTGAAAATCACTCGTGTGTGGTCAGCAAGCTGAGAAAGTTTCTGGCACATGGTAATTAAGAGGATTAATAAATATATATAAATAGCCAGATAATGAATGAGTGAGTAAAGCAGCCCAGAAAACTATAGACAGATTGGGGAGGGTGCCACTCTACTCCCACAGTGTGAATTACTACTATTAGCCAACATTTATTGAGTGCCCTTTATGAGCCTGGCATTGTTCTGAGCCCACAGTACATCGTTAATATTTAAAAGTATCCACTCTGGGGCGCCTGGGTGGCTCAGTCGGTTAAGCATCCAACTCTTGCTTTTGGCTCAGGTCATGATCTCGGGGTCCTGGGATGGAGGTCTGTGTCATGCTCCGTGCTCAGCGGGAAGTCTGCTTGAGATTCTCTCTTGTTCCCCTATGCCCCTCTCCTTGCTCTCTCTCTTACAATAAAATAAATAAAATCTTTAAAAGAATCCATTTTGTAGGTAGTAGTATTCCTACTTGACAGATTTAGGAATCAAGGCATATTATGTAACTATTCTGAGCTAGATTATATTGTCCTCCCTGATTCTTCACTCTTTTGTAACTTTTACCATGTGCTTTTGTACTTCTTCCCACTGAAGAGTTTTGGGTTTGGCCGTGAGACCCATTTTGACTAATAGAATACGGCAGAAGTAATGGTATGCCAGTGCCCAGCTGAGACCTTGAAAGTCTCGTGTGTTTTTGCTTGCCTTCTGGTGCTTTTACTGTAGCCATGAAAATATACCCAGATGCTGAGGAATACAGTTTGCTGGTTCCAGGAGTAGAACTGGAGATATATGGAGCAAAACCACCTCAGGAAAGCTTTCCTGGCCAACCTGAAGGTGTGCAAGCAAGTGCTAGAGGAATCAGAAGAGCCACCTGACAGAGTAGCCAATTCTTGGCTGACCCATAGATATTCATGTGAAATCAGTGCTTATTGCCGAATGCTAAAGAGATTTTTTTTTTTTTTAGATTTTATTTATTTGACAGAGAAATCACAAGGAGGCAGAGAGGCAGGCAGAGAGAGAGAGAGGGGAGGAAGCAGGCTCCCTGTGGAGCAGAGAGCCTGACATGGGGCTCGATCCCAGGACCCTGGGATCATGACCTGAGCCGAAGGCAGAGGATTTAACCCACTGAGCCACCCAGGCACCCCTGCTACTGAGATTTTGTGGTCATTTCTTAAGCAGCAGAAGCTAACTGATGCGTTGTCCTAAGTCACAGAGTTAGGAGTTGACTAAGTCAAAACTAGAACCTGGATTTGTCTGAAACCAAAGCTTTACCATTATGCCATGCTTGAAGACCCAGGAGGGAGACTTGACCTGAGCAGTTCCTAAGGGAAGCTAATTAACAATCAAAGCCATTTATGGGACACCAGCTATGTTATCTTACTGAGTCTACATAACCTTCTACATTCTATAGCCCAAAGCAGTAGATTATTATTTCCATTTTATAGATGAGGCTTGGAGAGGTTAAGTTGTCTTTCAATTGTTCCCATACTATAAATGGCAGAGCCAAGATTTATATCCAGTTTTTTCTGCCTCCAAAGACAAAGCAGTCTCTGCTACTGCTGTATTTGGGTAGGTTTTCTGGTGTGCACTTATGTGACTATTTGTATGTGTGTGTGTGAATGTGTGTTGTGAGGAATTTGAGGGGAAGTTCCCCCACTCTGTTTTATGTCCTTTTCATGTCTGACTGATTTTCCTACAAGGTGAGGATCCAGTTACCAAGACAGAGTGTACTCCATGGCCAAGAACACAATGTGTTCTGAATTTTCTAGCAAGGGAGAAGGGAGTGTTGCTTCCCCTTTTTTTCTCTTTTCTTTCTTTCTTTCTTTCTTTCTTTTTTTTTTTTTATTACTACATTCGTGCTTTTATCAATGGCTATCATTGTTTGAGTTTTCCAAAAGTCATCTCATTTTTCCTGTGTGACATTTTCTCCCCTTTCTTAACAAATTGGCATGTGGGAAAGCACATTGCCTCTTTTAAAAGGATTTTTCAAGACGCATCACCAGCACCGCCCTCCCAGCAGACTGCTCATGTCGAAGCCATTGTCAAAATATGGCATTCTGCCATTGGTGAGAATGGAACTTGTCATTTACTCCCAGGGCTATTGTGGAAATTTGTCTTATAGTCGTATCCCAAATCAGCAAGATTTATTTTCCTCTCTTTACGACATAGTCAGAACTCTGACTTCTTTGAGTTCTTCAGATCCTGAAAACCAGCTTTCGGAGAGGAGGACGGTGTAAGGTGAGGGACAAAGAGAAGCGCGAGAGGCTGGATGAGTTCCGTGGGAACGTAGCTCCAGCAGAATCTGTACTCTAAAGGCATTTGTGGCCCGAGTAGAAACAGGCATGTCTGAAAATCAGGGTCCATGACAGAGGTCAGGGGAACAAGAGGCTCCAGGGCATTGTGGGGTGTAGTGGAGAGCACAGACTTGGGGGCTGAACTGGAATAGAATCACAGCTCTGCCATTTAGTGTACATGTGAAGTTTGTCAAGTTAATTGGTTTCTTGGCATTTCAGTTTCTTCTTTTACAAGAAGAAGTGTTAATTGGGAATCTTTTAGCTTCAGGCAATAGAAAGCGATGGGAACCAGCGTAAGAAAAATAGACCTATCTGCTCACAGTACTGTTGAATCTAGCTTCAGTTATGGCTTGCTGCAGGTTTTGCTGGCTTCAGGTGTGGCTGGATTCAGGAGTTCAGAGTGTGTCATCTTAGATTGCTCAGCTTTGCATGCTTCTGCTTGCTCTCATTCTCAGATTTTTCCTCGATGGTGGCAAGATGGCCCCAGGATTTTCAAGTTCCTCAGTGCTCATGGACTCAGAGAAGCAGCAAGTGCCTTTCCCAATATGCTTGTGATCCAACTCTATATGGGAGTGACTGTGCTAAATGTCCTTTGTGTTTTCTTCCAGAGAAACCCCCCAGAAACAGGAACCCTCCTCCATTCTGCTTTAGGAGACTGGATGGACCATGTCAATGTCTTCTTTGCCCTCTGGTTTCTATATTTGGCTGATGTAGATCCCTGGCAGGATATTGAAGAGAGTGAGGTCAGGGTATTTATTCCCTCTGCTTCCTCCCTGAGATGCTCTCATGTGTTGGCTGTGTCCCTCAACTGCGGGTTACACCTGTCAACTCTCCCTACATGACTCCCTCGGTCTCCAGATTCTACCCACAGCTCCTGCTTTGGGCCCTCTCAGGACTAGGAGCAGTACCAGCCCCCACAACCACTAGTCCTGGGATACTGTACTGCTCCTTCTCATGTAGCTCCTCCACATGCTACATTTAAAAAATAGTCCTATTAACCTGTCCTCGAATGATTTAGAGTGTGCTCTCTGTTTTCTGCTAGGACGCTGACTGGTACAGTAGGCAATGTAAGTGTGTAGAGACTGCTAATCCAAGTTAGAGACTGCTGATACAAGTAAGAGACTGCTGATACAAGTTAGAGACTGCTGATACAAGTTAGGCATCCGTGTCCGGACTCTTCTTTTCTTAGCACTCACCCCCGCCTCACGGTTCATCCACCTCACTCCCCTTTGCACTCATGTTCACTCTCATGGAGAGCTTGCCTGTTGCACAACATGATTAATATTTGTCCCTGACACTCCTCTGGAGGCAGCAATGGTAGTCATTGCAATCTTTTGCATTTGCAAAATGTTTTGAGATTAAGGAGGCCCTTTCACATAAAACCTTGAAACAATTTGTTGGCATCGGTGTTACAGTCTATATGTTAGATACATGGAAAGTACACGTCACATGGGTGAAGTGGATCGCCCAGGTCCCAACCAGTAGTGATCGAGCTGGACTCCTATCCTGGGTCTGTCTAATGCGCAGTGAATAAGAGGGAGTAATTAACTCATGGTTGTGTGTATCTTGGGGGACTTGAGAAAGAGAAAAGAAAAAAAAAATCATGATACTCCTTGCAAGCAAAGCCATATTTGGTGACAAAGTATGAAATGATGAGTATAGAGAATCATAGCGGAGCTAAATGACCCTTAAGAAGAGTAAGGAAAAAAAAAAAACCTCACTCTCTCCAACAAAATCTTTAAGAGTCCCATGTTCTACCGAATGAGCTAGCCGGATGCCTTCCAACAAAATCTTTAATAACGTACCTATTGCTCACGAGTGCATCGTGGAATTTTTGTTTTTTCTTTAAATTTGGGGGCAGAGCAGAGTGCTGAGCTTCATCAGTGGACTGGATGAGAAAAGAAGTTGCCATAGAGGGCAGCTCCCTCTGCATTGTAGCTGCGAATGCAAACAGAAATTATTGCCATTGTCCCAGGAGTCTGAGGTTTGCTTTAGACAACAGAGCTCCCCTGTGTGATGGGAGCATGAAGCAGTGGCCATTCATGAATAAACAGCCTTCATCGCGCAGCCGTGTGCTGGTGGGAATGGAGCCATCAGCCAGGACGGTGTCTCAGCTCCTCTTGCGCCCGCGACAGTGACAAAGCAGTCTGCACAGAAGATGCTGTCACCTGAGGATAAAATGCACACTTGGATTTGAAAGACTTCCTATGAAAAGTAAAATTTTTTGTTAATAATTTTTATATTGAGGTCTGCCCTTAAGTGCCCTTGCAAAGCTGACTTCTAAAAAATACTTGTAGCTTCCAAGAGGAATGATTATTTCCTGAGGGACAAATGAAAGCTTTAGAGAACCAGAGATTTCTAAAAAAGATTTGCAAACTTTTTTTCAACGGGAATATCACATTAAGTGGTCATCAAGGACACCCATGAACATCAGCTATGGCAGAGCTGCTGCCTTGGAAATGGGGAATTTCTGAGCTTACTTGCCTAGCAACCTAGAGGGAAGGAGTTCCCTGGGAGTCTCTGGATGGAAGCTCCTAGGACTTCCCAAAGCGCAGCTCTTAAAAATGTATTACCTGCGTTCTTAGTTTATGCCTCTCTAGGAGATTCGTAGTGTAAATTAACACCTTAACACTTCTGCCCTTCCTTTGGGCTTAAAATCATTTTAAAATAAAACTTTTAAATTGGTTTAACTAATGTTTCTGTGCTTTTGTTTGAGTACTTAGCTAGAGCTGCCTTAACACAGTATCATACACAGAGAGGTGCTTCTCACAGTTTTGGCTGCTGGGAAGTCCAAGATCAAGGAGTGGACAGATGTGCTGTCTGGTGAGAGTCCTCTTCCTGGTTCATAGACAGCTGTCTTTTTGCTGCGTCCTCACCTTGGTGGAAGGCTGCCCTCCTTTTTGAGGGCAAGGATCTCATTGATGAGGGCTCCACCCTTGCAACCTAGTCCTCTCCCAGAGGCCACCACATTAAGGATCTGGTTTCAACCTATGAGTTTTGGGGCAGGGAGACACAGATACTCAGTCTATAGTCAGGACAGAGAAAATTGTTCTATGTGTTTATTAATAAGAGCAGTTTTCTGAGATAGATGAGTTGGGGAAATCCTAGTGTAGATGATATGGAAGTGCATTGTTCAGTGGGGTAACCGCTAGGCTCGTGTGGTTATCAAGCACCGGAAGTCGGGTGAGTCTGAACAGAGATGTGCGGTGAGGATAAAATGCACACTTGGATTTGAAAGACTTCCTATGAAAAGTAAAATTTTTTGTTAATAATTTTTATATTGATTACATGTTGAAGTGATATTTTTTATGTGTTGGGTTAAATAAAATAGATTAGAATTGTTTGCTCCTGTTTCTTTTTTACTTTTTAAAATGTGGCTGCTGGAAAATTTCAGCCACATATGTGGCTTGTATTCAGGGCTCACTCTGCCTTTCTACTGGACGGCGCCCCCACAGTGTAGCTTGAACATCCCTTACCTCCCCATGGCTGAGCCTCATTCTCGGCTTCGCTGCCTCTCAGATCTCATTTCCCACCCCTCTCCCCCTTGTTACCTCTGTTGCAGCCACAGTGCTCCTCAGATATGCTGAGGATGACTTCCTAGGACCTCTACACTTACCATCTCTCTGGAATGTTCATCTCTGCCTACCCTCATGGCTGCCTTCTTCTCTTTGTGCATCTGCTCATATGTTACCTTATTAGAAATCTCCTTATTGTTTTATTGAAAATGGAGGTTTTTTTATAATCCGGGTATGGTGAAGTCAACAGATCAGAAGACAATTGCTGTTGAAAAGATGTTTTGTTACTCGTTGTCCCCAAGAGGAAGGAGCTTGCCTTGCCACACAAGGCCACACAGGGAGCAAGGAGAGGGTCCAGTAGGAGGCACTGGGAGTAAGGAAAATGTGAGCCAGAGTCTTTATTGCGGTTTCTCCGCAGAGGAGCAGGTGAAGCAAGGCAAATAGGAATTGGCTACTTTAAATAATTTCAGCGGGCTCAGGACTGTGGGGGCTCTTCCCAGTTGTCTGGTACCTGGGAGGAGTGGGGGTGTGTGTGCTCGCGCAGGTGTGGGCTTTAGATCGGTAAGTTTGCATATGAAAGGCACACCCCTGGGCCAGTTGCTGACTATCTCCAGGAACTGGTTCACCTTGGAAGGAGCAGTGTCTCCAGGGCCAGCCAGGCTCCAAGCTGTCAAGCATTACAAATACAGAAAATAAGGAGACATGATTAATACACCTACTACTCTTATGCACATCTATTTTCTTTTTGAGCACTGATCTCTCCCTAGCATATTTTATATTTGTTTACTTATTGCCTCTCTCCTCCACTGAAGTACAAGCCCCTTGAGAAAGGATATAGTGCTTGTGTGTGTTTTTACTGCTTTTCTCTCAGTGCCTGGAAGAATGTACGATGCACAACAGGAGCTTGATAAATACTTTTTGATAGATGAATGGATGACTCAGGTAAGGGACTTTTTCCTACTGGACTCAAATGCTCAGTTCCTACTGGACTCAGAATCCACTTTCCTGGGCACCCCAGACTGCCACGATCAATCAGAATTGGCATTTTGGATAACGCCTGTTCACTGTGGGGCTGCAGAGAAAACCTTCTCTCCATCGTCTCCGCAGAGTACATGTCTCCTGAACACATTCGCTGTGGTAGATTTTCTCTGAAGACAGCAGCCAGTAGGTCCTCTCTTGCCTCTCTGCACAGGTTTCTGCATAGAAATGGAGTCTGTTTCTCCTCTCCTAGAACTTGGGCTGGCCTGTGATTTGCTTTAATCAATGAAATGTAGCACAAGTGATGCTGTACCAGCTCTGGGACCTGCCTTTGGGAGAGGTGGCAGCTTCTGCTTTCATTCACTGAGAACCAGCTGCCATGCTGTGAGGAAGTCCAAGCTATACCCCTGGACAGAGAGGACATGTGTAGAGATCCTGGAGGCGGAAATCCCACACACGAATGCCAATCATCTGAAAAACTACTGCAGCTCCACAGCCAATAGCCAGCACTAGGGTCCAGACCCTTGAGAGAGACCTCTGCAATCTTCCAAGCCACCACAGACATCAGCTGATGTGTGAGTGATGCCAGAGGGACATGGCGTGGAGAAGAAGCATTGCCAGTTAAATCCCAGATCATAAGAAATAAATTGTGTTTGCTCTACCCTACTAAGTATTGAAATAGATTATCATATGGCAAAAGGTAATTGATAAACCCATCTTGTCCTACGTCCCCATCCTGTAGTGAGGATCACCTCTCACTTGGCTCAAGCAACTGGCCTGCACTGTCATGGTGCTACCATGATAATATAATTTTCTTCCTCTCCAAGGCAGCATCTTGGTCTGTTGTGGAGACCAGAGTCAAAGGTTTATATCCATGGGCCTCACCTCTGGCCTGCTGCACAGTTCTGGGTAAGGTACTAACAGATGTGGAGACTGTCTGATAGGGGTTGTGGTATCAGGCCAACCTGAGGTCCAGTCATTGCTCTGCTGCTTCCCAAGTTCTGTGCCTCCGTTTCCTCTTCTATAAACAGGGATGGTCACACTTCATTTGGCTTTTGTGAGGATGAGAGATGATGCATGTGTGTGTGAAGTGTGTGGTACAGAGATGGAAAACAACTGGCCCAAACAAATCTCACCCTCAACATTTCCCTGCATAAGGCTTTGTCTTACTTTTGGAAAAGCTAGGCATTTCCAGCCAAGCACAAAGTGGAGAACTAAGACCTGCATTCAGATTTGTGGGGACTCTGAACATTGGCCCCCTAGGAGGTTCTTTCAGAGGCTTTGTTGTAGCAAGGAGCCAGCACCAGCAGCACATTCCTAGGAAGGCCTGCAGCAGGGCTCCTGCACAATAGGGGTCTGTGGGCTGATTGCCATGACAATGATACATGGCTTAGAAAAGCATATCTCATTGCCTGTTGGGACTTCTTTCAAATGCTCTCCCAGGGCAGACTATTTTGTAAGAAGACAATGAAATCCAAATTTACTATTGGGTAAATTGGGTGGTTAGGGAAGGAAACAAAGTTCTCCAATTAATTGTTCATCTTAGACCATTTTGTTGCCTCTAAACATTGCCTTTCCCTCAGTAAAACGGGTACTGCAAGGAAGTGGCTGTGTGGATGCTGACAAGCTAAAAGTGAGGGCTGGCTGGAATTCGTGGTTAAGAAATAGGAGCTGTCAAGTTGGCTTTCCTGTTGGGAAGCTGATCTATCCTAGGAGCCAAGGATGGGCCAGTGTAGACAGGCCTGACTTTACAGAGCAGACATGGGGATTAGGAGGTGCCCAGAGTCTGTGGGTACAGGGATGAGGCCAAACAGTTATCCCTTTAGCTCTTGTAGGGGGGAGGGAAGATATCCAGCAGATATGCATGGGAATGGCACACCAGGCAGTGTCTGGTCCAACTGGCCAGAGTTCCATTCTCATTGACTGATTGATTGGTCAATGCTGTGAATATAGCATGTAGGAATTTTGGAAACCCAGAGGATTATATGCAGAGAACTGGTGCTACTCCTAGGTTACCAAACCAGGAGAGAGTCACCATGTGGAGAAGGATGATTGACAGGAGCCATGACCTTTGGGAGAGGCAGTGGCTATCATGGGGATGGAGTGATGGTGGGAGTGGTCTGCCCTGGCAGGTAGAGTGTGTGATCATTGTCCTTGTTTAGAATTGTGCACGGTCATAATTAAAAGTTGACTTTTATTTGGTTTTATTATCACTTTTATAATCTCTACAGACAATGTACCTACCCTTTATTGTTTGCAACCTGAAGTAGACCACTCTCACCTGTGCATTAGATGGAGGGATAGAGCCAACCCCTAGCCACTTGGAAGGGAGCAAGCTGAGGAAATAGATCCCTTAACCTCACTCTCTTCCATCTTCTCATCTCCTGAGTGTGTCTCTTATTGGCTACCTCCACAGAAGGCAGAGGCAAGGGAGCCCATGAATGTCACCCATTCAGGTGAACTCCCCAAGGCACGGAACAGGGTAGAAAAGGATGGGGAGTAGTTAGGGTGGAGGAACAAACAGAAAATATCCAGCGCAGACCGAAGCTTGCAGTGGATTTGCAACTCTGTGAAGTATCCTTAAAGGAGGGAGGTGTGCCTCCTCTTCTCATTTCCATTTTCCTACTGTGCATTCAGAAGTGATGGCTGGAACTGGAACCGAAATTTTAGAGCACGAGATAAAAGTACACGTTGCAGGTAGCAGAACAATCAGAAGGAGATCAGGAAGGCCTGCAAATTACACAGGCTCCACGTTTGCCTTCATTCACATGAAAACGGGATACATTTGTTTTGTGTAGTCCACTGTTATTTATTTATTTTTGGCCAAAATCTACTTCTACCCATTATGATGAGTACTTCTAGTTATTTAAAGACTTCTAAAAGCTGTGTGTGGATAAAATAGTATGAAGCCACTGCCGGCCCCTGTTTTCTCTGACGTTAATATTTGTAGAACAGAATGGTCTCATCCGTATTTTCTCAAAAGGAAAGATAAAGGATTTGAAGACACTAACCTTTGGATTAGGAAGATAGAGTCTTATCTGTGTGGGACTGTGGGTTCTAATCTAAAGGAGACTCTCCATGGGCCCAGCAGTCCCATTCTTTTTCTTAGGAATTTAGGACATATTTGATGGTTTATAGAGCTGCCAGCTGCTTTGAATAGGGGAAATAGATAATAGGAATATGTCTGCATAGTGGGATTGCAACTAGTTTGGGCTAGTGTATCATTTAATATTCTTCTGGCTACAAGTAACAGAACAGTCAAATAAAAGTGGTTGATGTAGATAGATTCATTTTCTCATGTAATGAGAAATTTAGAAAGGTGGGTTTGAGGTTGCCAATTCAGAAGCTCACTGATGTCAAGGCTCTAGGTCAGCTTCTTTCTAATTCACTTGAGTTCTTCTTCTGGTAAAAAGATGACTGGCTAAACGCCAAACACCACATCTTCAAATAAGAACATCAAAGTCAGGAAGGAAGGAAGGAAAAGAACATTTTTTCTGTTTCTTTCTCTTAAGAAGGAACATCTCTTCTAAATTACTGCTTCCCTTAACATTCTGAAGATTTCCTCTTAATTGTCATAGTCTCGATCTTGTCACATGGCTACCGCCTTAAACAGTCACTGAAAGAGAGGAAAGGGATTACAACCGCTTTACTAGGCCAGTCATGATCCATCTATGGGCCTGGAACCATCTTCCCTGAGTATACCAGTGCCTCAATACCAGCACCAAACTAGGGTCCTATTAATGGGGGAGAAGGGGAGAATGGCTAGCGTAGACAATCAGAGATGGAAGGAAGTAGAAAGTTGATTTACGGAAGAAAGAAAAGGAGATCCAACACATGATTGAACTGCAAAGAAGTTAAGTGGCATTTTAGGTGGAAGTTAACTGAACAAAAGTTTAGAGCCTCGGCCATGATTAGGGGACAGAAGGTTGATCTCTGTGACTGAAAGGAACTGTTGGATGGGGACTTAGAAGAGAGGGGAATTATAAGTAGAAAAAGCAAGAGGTCAATATTGATTCTCTCCTTCTGTATCTTGGACCTGGCAAGCTGAACTGCTATTTTACATGAATTAACTGTTAATGTTTGTATTTGTCAAGGCTCTGGTAGGAAAATAGGAAAATGATGTCTCATTCCAATTGGACAACTGAGGACCATTTGATACAGAGACTGTTTATAAAGATGTAAGCAGGGTATAAGGAACCAACAAGGCATACTAGAGGATCTAAGGGCTACCAAGGGTGTGGTGCCATTACCATCCCTAGGACTGAAGAGGTAAGCTGGGGAGAATGATTACTGTAACCTGGAAAGAGGTGTAAGGAAAGAGCTGCTTGATAGGAATTGTGGCTTTTGGCGAAGGAAGATAGCTAACTCACAGCAGCCTGGCAGAGGGGGTGTCAGAAGACTAGCCCAGCCTCATTCTCTTCTGTCTCTGATATGATCCCCCCAAGTCTTACCTTTGATTGAACAAAACTGGAAACGGAGGGCAAGGAAACATGTTGCTATAAAAAGAGGGTTTTTTGGGGGGGGCAAAGTGAAAGTCTTGAGAGTGTATCTTGAGTTGCCAATGGAAATATAGGAGTTAGTATAATAATTACAGTAGATACATCAGTTTTGAACAAGTATGGTATTAGTATGGTTAATAAAAATGATATAGATAGGAACAGTGGATAGTAATAGTAGTAGTACATTTTTACTATAAATTTTGCTAGATGAAGCTTGAGGCTTAGAGAGCTTAAGTTATTTACCCAAGTTAAGGGATCTTGGGATTCACTCATAAATCTGTGAGGGCTTGTCCATTTCCATCAGAGGCTGGAGGATGACCATGGCATGGCTTTCCGGGCATTATAAATCGGCATCCATTGCTTTTAGCTATTAAGGACGTGGGAAGAACAAGTGATCACAAGGAACTTCTTCCCTGTTGTTAATTCTTACTATGGGGGATATGCTTAGGACTCTGAAGCCTGGCAGGAAGCTCACCCTTCCCTCTGAGTCCTCTTGTATCCTGACAGCCGGCTTCTGTCATTTTGTATCTCATGTTATGAGACTATCTTTTGATTGTTAGCACCAATAGCCATTCTGGTGACTTCTTCCCAAGGAAGCTTTCATCTTTAAGCAGTAAGCCTGACTATAGGGATGGGTCTGGTCAAACATAAAGAACTATCATGCTTACTGCTCCCCGCCCTCCTTTCAAATCTGGTAGTCATACAACATTTTCCAGAGCAGTGATTTGAGGATAGAGGGAGTCACTGGGCTGTCAAGCAGGAGGGAATCTGGGCTACGGGACAGGAGACTCGTGGTGGCTTGTAGTGCTGGCTTAATGAGTCTGGAGACCTATTTATGGTTCTGTTCTTCATTGCTCCTTATAGAAAAGATATGTTTTTATGTGATTTGCATATTGGTGTTTTGAGAGGACCCCTCAGCTTCATCTCAAATCTGGTGTCTGAAATCGTATAGTCCATGATACATTCCTTTAAAGCAATTGTTCTATTACAATTATAACACTTGCTGTTTTTCCCACATAGGTACTCTGTTGTATACATCATCTCAATTAATACCTACAGCAAGTGATACTGAGGCATCTAGGGGTTCAAAGTCACAGAGTGGATAGTTGGTGGAGTTAATGTTTTCAGTTGGCTTGCTTTGAAATCCAGCTCTCTGTTACATTTTATTCAGTATGGTTTGAAGTAAGATAGGCATGGATTCGATACTCAATTCATACATATGCAATCTGTAGGATCTCCAGAAAATTATTATTTCCAGGTTTCAATTTCTCTATCTCAAACTTGGGAGCTGGGTAAAAAGGAAACAACACAGAGTAGACAGGTTGGCTAAACTGGATCTTTTTTAGAATGTTTCTAAAATTAGTCCTGGAAGGTGAGAATGATTTCAGAGCCTTTCCTTGGTGGATCCGATTCTCTCAAGATGGGGCAGGGGTAGGGGGATTGGTGGGTAGAATACTGACATTGGGGAAGAAATCCTGGACTTGTAATAGTAAGAGTGCATTTTGTTAACCCCCTGTTAACTGAATGAACTTGTGCAAGACTCTTAACCACTCTGATGCACGCTTAGACTGTTTCTTTATCTGTATTGTATATATTTATTCTGTAAACCTACACAATACTGCTGAGCATCTCAATTGATTAGATGATAAAATGTCATGTTGTAAATTATTATATGCTAGGTCATGTCATTTGTTATGTCATCATCATTGTTTCTTCCATGAAGAAGCTAAATCTTTATAGGCAGAACTAATTTGTGACTAGCAAAGTATGTTTCTTTTTTCTTTGCCTGGTGGTTACATTCCCACTGAGTTATATAGAGGTGCTTGACTTTGATACATTACTATTAAAAAAAAAAGATTTATTTATTTGTTTTAGAGAGAGAGTGGTGGGGAGGGACAGAGGAAGAGGGAGAGAGAATCCTCAAGCTGACTTCTACTGAGTAGGTAGCCCAGTGCAGGGCTCGATACCCAGGACCTGAGATCATGGAAATCAGGACGGGGCTGCTTAACTGACCCACCCAGGTGCCCCAGTACATTACTATTTGACTGCCATATTTGCTTTTAAAAAATTTTAAGATAGATTCAAATGAAGAGATAACTATCAAAGAGCATTTAAATGATGATAAAATTTATAAAAATAATTTTTATAAATTTCTGTGAAACATAAGCCAATAAAAGTTATTGATAAGTACATGGTAGATTGCTTTAATCTATTACATATGTCACAGAGAGGCAAGTATATCTATAATCAACCGATTTAATTCTTCCCTGAGCTTGGATGCCAGCATGGTAATTTTCTCATTTTCAGCATAACTGTTTCAGCCTTGTTATCAACCTGATTGATAGCGAACAAGTGTTGGAGGAGTAGGGGAACCATAGGGAAGATGATACAAGCTCTGGAAACCCACAGTGAAGGAGGGTTTGAGAGTAGTCATTTCTTAATCTCCATCTAAGCACCACTGAAGCTTGATTACATAGATAAGGAAAATGAGGCAAAGAAATCATCTGAGCTGTTATGTTGCCTACAGCCAGAAGTACCAAGAGCTCATCTGTGTATTTTTCAGTAGGCAAATCAGATTCTGGACATTCTAGAGAAAGTCAGCTGTGCCTATGCCATATAAACAGAGCCAAACAAACAAACAGACAAAACCAGTGATGAATTTTTAAGAGAGTAATTATAGGTCTTTGAGGTGACTTTAGAAACTGCAACTTTCATTACATGCCCCAAATGTATCTTCTGGTGTCTCTATTAGATAGAACACAGGCCTGAGATTGGTGAATCATTTCTCCTCTTTTTATATTTCAGGAACACAAGAAATGGACTTTGAAAAGCCACTATGAGAAACTAAAAAGCCACTTCTCAAGGTAGGATCTGTTCAATACTAAAATTATCTTGTATTTTTGTCCTTAGAATTATTATGGGACAGACAGTATGGGACAGACCAGAATAAGATCATATGGCCAACCCAGCAGATTTGGGAAGTATTTGCAAAATATCCTTTAAGATATGTTGTGTCTATGATGGATTTGTATCTTGAAGGAGGAGTAGGTAATCTATCTGATTTGCTTTATTCTCATCCATGGTTTTGATGATCAGACTAAGAAGAAACAGAGGGAAAACCTAATTAGAGGCTTTGGGGGTTTGCTAACCCAGCCTGGAAAGTACCCAAACTTCCTCGAATTCTGTAATTTAAATTATATGTTCTCTTTTGTTACAAAATTTGATGTAAAGCTTTCCCAAGTAAGGGAGGAGCCCAAACAAAGTTTAAATGAAATTCATATAAGTTTTAACACTCCGCTGCTGTACTGATCAGATCCCCACAGATGAGATTTCAGGTTTGTTCTCAGTTCAAAGAGGAGGCTAGAGATAAATCATGTCTACTTCTCACCTGTAAAAATCAGGAGTAGTGGCTGGTTGATGATTTCTTTTTACTAAAAAAAAAAAAAAAAAAAAAAAAATTTTTTTTTTTTTAACTGACTGATTGCAAATTGGTGTTAGACAAATCGAAGCTGTGTTTTCTTTTGAAAGCTGTTAACAGAATCCCAAAACACATGGAGAATTTTTGAAACAATGAGATTCTATAAGAAATTGTTTGGTAGATTGAGTCATTCTCTCACTCATTCATTAATTCATGGCACTCTGATAAAGTAGTTAAATGTGTAAACTTTGTAGTCCAAATTTTGGACCCTAACTTTGCTAAATATGGGGTCTTATTTTGAATGAGCAAAACTCTTTGAGCCTGTTTCCTGAGTGGTAAAATGGAGATAATTATAGTGATAACTACTTCGTAGTTCATTTAATAAGTGGAGTGAGCTCCAAGCATAAAGTTAGTACTCAATAAATGATAACTTATAAAGTCCAGCTATCTATCTGTCCATCCATCCATCCATCCATCCATCCATCCATCCAACCATCCATCCTCATATCTGTCAACTGTTTCCTGAAAACTTCCCATATGCCTGACCCTGATATAGGTGCTAGGGATTTGGTCTTTTGGATTTTGGTCCATGTTTAAGTCTTTCAGTCTGGTTGTATATTATAATTGTCTAATTATAATACAGAATGGTTAGTGGTATGATGAACATTAAGTAGAGAAAAAGCTCTTCTAATTTACCTGTGGAGGATAGTGGTGGTGATCTCCTTTCTCCTTCTGGGTGAAGAAAGATATGTAAGCTGTGTTCACCGGAGTACATAGGATTAGGGAAGGATACTTATTTTGGCTTAATACAAGGGAGGTCTTTCTGGTAGAGATACTGGAAGATAGAATAGGAGGCCATGGGAAGTAATGTTCTTGTCACTAGGAGAGGAATCTAGCAAAGGCTGGAAGGTCAATTTGCAGACATGTTTAAGGCAGATCTCAAGTGCTTGAATAAGAGATTGAGTCGATGACTTTTAAAATACAATTCTGAGAATCTATGATTCTTAAGGGATCTGGAAGGGCTTAGCTGAGCTTCTCTGAGGTGGCAAAATCAGAGTAAGGCCTGGCTAATCTAGGCAATGTAGAAGCCTTGGTAATCACGAATGACCACAATGAGGACATGTTTATGCTATAATGGAACTAGTTTTATTTTTACTTTGAAAAATAATATAAGGTCCATGGATGCATTTTCATTATAAGAAAATTAAAATATTATCAAAGCATATAGAGTAAAAATAAAGTCTTCTTTCTACTCTCTTCCTTGCCCCTCATTCTGTCCTGCCCTCCATTGCACAGTGCTCCCCACTTTCATTCCACCCAGGGAGATAGTGACTCCACCTTTCATTCCCCATCTTTCCACACTTCTTTTCATTAATTTCGGTGCCTATATGTGTTTGTATACACATATTTAGTTTTTCAAAAGCCATGAATGAGATCATACTATAAATATTATTCATTCATTTTTTTCATTTAGTACTTATTATGGAAATATATATATATAAATCTACATTGGGTGATACATAAAAACAAATGCTCCTTTTAATGTTCATTTTAAAAGTCGCTTCCTTTTCAAGGCTGCATTGTGTTCCATAGCATAGCTGTAACTTGACAGTAACATGACTTATAAGGCATTTCCATTGTATTCCTCTTATTGCTATTGTAAACAGTGCTACAGTAAACGTCCTTATGGATACATTTATGTGTCCAAGTGCAAGTATTTTGGTAGGATAGATTTTATAGATTCTCTGAAGTTGAATTACTCAACTAACAGGATGCACCCTGTAGATTCTGATGAATAACGTCCAGCCCTCTTCCAGAATATTGAACCAGTTTATATGTTCACCAGCAATGAAAGAAAGCAACAATTTCATCATAATATTTGTGAAATAATATTGAAGAAAACCAGAATATGTCACCCCAAAATGTGTCTCTTTGATGTAAAAGTTAGTTTGAGCTGAGGACAATTAAGAAAGAGCAGCGCTTGCTTTGGCAGCACATAAACTGAAATAGGAAGGATGCAGAGGTCAGCACGGCCCTGCCACAGGGATGACATGCAGATTTGTGAAGCATTTAAAAAAAAAAAAAAAAAAAGAGCAAAGCTCCCCATCAGTCCAGAGATGGCACAGGGGGAATCTGCAAACAAATCCTACTCCATTAGTTTCCTCCACATATTCATCTTCTTGCTGTTCGCCACCTGGAGCAGCCTAAAACTTGGACCTGTCATTTCTCCCTGCATTATTGTCTTTAGTTGAAGATACTATGGAGCTGGAATCCTGGGCTGCCCCACGGAGATCCTTTAAGTTTCTCCCATGAGATGTGTACTGCATGTGTTTGTAAACTGGTTTTCTCTTGTTAATTTGTCTTTTTTCTAAAGAGCTCCAGCTTGAAAACTTAAGATGGGTGAAGGTAAATTTTCACCTTCCCCTACAATCTTTTATTTTTTGGTTCATCTATTAGGTGAAAATAGTTTCTAGTTGTTTTAATCTAAATTTGTATGATTACCAATAAGGTTGATCATCCTTTAATATATTACCTGGCAATTGGTACATCATCTGTGATTTACCTCTTTATATTGTTTGTCTATAAATATGCATGAGAAACACTTTATAATGGACATTTATGTCTTCTATGTGTATGCATATATGGCAGATACTTTAGTACAATGTACTAAAGTACATTTTAGTTTGTTTCCTATGGCTTCTGGATTTCAGATATTGATTTTTTAAAAAAATATTTATTTATTTATTTATTTTAGAGAGAGAAAGTGAGTGTGTGTGAATGGGGGGGGGGCGCCGAGGGGGAGAGTGTCTTAAGCAGACTCTGCATTGAGCAAGGAGCCCAACTCCAGCTCGCTCTCATGACCCTGAGATCACAACCTGAACCAAAACCAAGAGTTGGATGCTTAACCAGCTGTGCCACGAGGGACCCCAAGAATATTGATTTTTAATGTGGGCAATAACTATAAGGTTGCCGCTGAAATAAGGGGTCAGTACGTGCATAGGGAAATAGAACACATCACGATGTTCTTTGTTTCCAATCTCCTTTTCTACCACTTTCCTTCATTACTCTCTCCTTTCAAGTTGCAGGGTACCACATCCCTTCTGCAAATGCTGTGGTTTATGAACTTCTGTGTCTGAATCATTGCATAGACTATTTCCCTCTCAGGAATATCTTTCTCATATCCCAACCAGAGAACTTCTTTTTTATTCATCCCCTCCGACCCATCACATGGCAATTCCTTGAGTGTCAACTTCCATAGGCACTCTAGAAAATGGAGAAGAGAAATAATCCCCTCATTTGGTTGCTAGGGTTACATTACACTAAACAGGTAAAGTAGGATGCTGGGGTCATGGAAGTTTCTCAGTAATTGTGTGTTGTCTCTCACCTAGTACCTGCTGCACCAAAAACTATATAATTGCTTACGTACGTAGCCCAGTTTTCTGCTTCATTGTGAATTCCTGGTATACTGAGTTGTTTTTCTTCTTCAGCCTGTCTCTGGACGCTCAATATGCATGCAAAGGTTTCTCATTGAGATCGATTGGCATCTCAATGGTTGATTGGTGCCATATATGGTCTTTTTCTGACAAAGAAAAATAATGCATTTCCTTTTCTTTTTTCCTTTTTTCAAATACGAGCTGCTATCAAATTTAGAAAGAATATTGTGGTCAATTATAGTATTCAATTAATCTCGAGCACTTGGAAATCTCATCATTGCTTCCTTTACTTAATTCCTATTCTGTGATTTTGCCTAATTGGAAAGTTTTGGAGTGTGTGCGCTCATAAGTTGCTTCAAACATTTCATTAGTATACTTTTTAAATATATGAATTAAAAGATGGGTAATACCTGATGGTTTCTGTCTTTGTTATTATTTATTTTTATCTCAGATAATTTTGTTACAGTGATAACTGTAACATGAAGGAAGGAAATTTGTCATGAATGACAAATGAAGGAAATGAAGGAGAGTTGTCAGTTATTTGGAGAACAAATAATAGCAAAAATGTAAAATAGAAATTGAAAATTAATCACCCCTCAAACCTCAGTGCCAAGGGCATGACAATACCACAGGCATACATACTTCATGGGATATTATAATAGAAGTAATTGAACTTCAGATCAGATTCTGAGCATTTTGCAGTTAAGGTATAAAAGAGACACAAAATGACTTACATGATGTTTATTGTCTCAAATTATCCCCTTTCCTGATCCTTTCTTTAAATGCCCATTCTTATTGGCAAATCCATGCTGTCTATAAGCATTTAACCTCAGCTTGTTTGCTGTGTGTTGGCCACATACCATCAAGTAGATTGAAAGATTTTCAAGGGTAAGGACTTGCCTTTGCTTTTTTGGAATCAAGAAGGGTAGGTGATTAGCAAACTGACGTTGAAGAATTAGTACTAAAATGACAAAATCTGGCAATCTCCCAGAAGTATACGATTTAAATAGAATATGGTGGCTTGGAAGAGCAGTGTGCTAGATCTGAAACTCAGGTCTGTGTGACCCCACAGCATGTATTTTTAACCACTTCCTGAGCTAGCTCCGCAGTGTCCCCATAGCTTGACTCATGTCAGGCAATCAGAATGGCAAAGGAGTCAGAGCTCGGTTTTAGACTATGATTTTTTTTTTTTAACTGCAGTGCTGTTCTTTTTGCTTTAGGTTTTGGTGCTGAAAGAGTAAGTCATCCTATCCGTGGTTGCTGTCTGTGAGGTTTACTTGACAACCTGAGTTGCTACAATGGCCACCATTTGATAAGGCAGAGGCTTTTCCTTTGCACTGCCTTTTTCTCTTAAGATTTACTCTATGAAAATGCCATGTGGTCTCAATCAGTTTTTCTCCCTTGCACCTTTGGCTTAATAGGCTTCTGGAATATGGGTGTGCCTGAAACATTGATTTTTATTTTCAACATTAAACAACATGCATATAAAATGTAAAATGAAATAAAGACAGAATTAATATCCTGTTTTTTGAGACACAGTGACTAATTAGAATGACACAGACCTGTGGGGGGTTTAATGTAGCTAATCTTTAGCAGGTGTGTTTGCTACCAGCCAACAACATCTTTCTCAGATGAGAAGTAGAGTCAAAAAGTGCTGGAATATCAGCAAAATAGAGCTGAGTGATGCAAGCCATCACCCAGTGGAGAAATCCTAGACCTTCATTGTCCAAGATAGAAACCTTTAGGCACCTATGGCTATTTACATTTAAATGATTAAAATTAAATGGAATAAAAAATTTAGTTCCTTACCCTAGCCACATTTCAAGTGCTCAATTAATCACATATGGACTATTGGGCTGCACAGATATAGACTATTTCTGTCCCTGTGGAATGTGCTACTGGGCAGCAAGAACCAGATTGATATGGGTAAGGAATGTTGGTAAGAACTCTAGCTCTGCCATTTTTTAGCTGGGTGGCCATGGTAAATGATGTAATCTCATTCTGCCTCAGTATCCCTTTTTACAAAATGAAGAAAATACTGCTTAGTGTGTTTGCGTCTAACAATGTTTTTCTTCTGAGAGACTGCCCCCAACTACCCTATGAAATGTGGCCACCACCTGTTATTCTTCATACCACTGAGTGACAGCAGGACATGCTACCTTGAAACATGCCACTTTGATATATTGATTATATTGACCGATGGGTGCTTGAAAATCAGCCACTGCAGACATAGCTTTTTCTGAACTCTCCTTACCTGCCAAATGACAGATCCTCCAAAGGAACTAGTTGTTAGAAATCCCTTCTCAAGGCATTTCATCAACAAGGGAACCCCACCTCTACCTCTGCCTTATCACAGGAGAGGAGATAAGAAGTTGACCCCACACCCAGACAAACTTTGTTAGAAACTATCATACCTCCCATCTATTTTAAGGGCCCATTCATCTTTCCTAAAAATTGTTTCCTATCACCTAAAAGACTTACATCCCCCTCCCCTTTCCTGATGAAGATGGTATTTAAATCTGAATTCTAAGCCACCTCAGGTTGTTACTCATTTTCCTTGGGTATCTCTCATGTATATTTTGTTTTTCTTTTGTCAATATGTCTTTAATTATAAGGCTGTCAATTAGGAGCTAAGAAGAATAGAGGGAAAATTCTTTTCCTCCCCTACACCACTCTATCCTTTTCTTCAGAGCACCTTACCATTATCTAATTGAGTCCCACGTCTCTCATCTGTCTGTCCATCTCCTTGTTTATTGTATCCTGTCAACATTCCCGATGACATATACATACTGTGGTTTTTATGAAACACCAACCAACTCTCCAATTTTCTGATATCAACTGGGTATCTAACAATTTAATTCATTTCTGACACTAGCAACCTGGAGTAAGGGCAGACCCAAGTTAAGGGCTCAGTCCCATGAGACTTCTGTTTCAGATGAAAGCTGAAAATGGGGTGCCCAGGCTGCCCACACTTCTGCCTGGCCAATGACATGTTCAAGGGTTTCCATGAGGTACCCCTCGGGTTTGATAATTCACTAGAATGATTCACAGAATTCAGGAAAGTGCTTTGCTTAATAATTACTGGCTTATCATAAAGGATATGTCTCAGGAACAGCCAAATGGAAGAGATGCAAAGGACATAACAGCATCTTGATGTGTTTGCTGACCCAGAAGCTCCCTTAGCTGTATCATTTCAGCATTTTTATTGAAGGTTAATTATATAAGCATTATTGATTAAATCATTGGCCCTTGGTGATTGCATTCAGTCTCCAGCACCCCACTTTCACCTCTACCCCTTAGGTGGGGTTAAAAGTTCAAACCTTCTAATGCTGTGGTTTGTTTTTTGGAGACCCACCCCCATCCTGAAGCTATCTTCAGGATATGTAAGATGCAATTGCATTGTGTCATGTAAGACACAAATGAATGCATCTCCATGAGAAAGGGCACTCTCCTTGAGTTACCTCCTTAGTATAAATTCAGTTATGGTCAAAAGGAATCATTATTAGTAACAAAAGACACTCCTATCACTCAGGAAATTCCAAGAGTTTTAGAGACTCCATGCCAGGAACTAGGGACAAAGACTGGATGTATATTTTAAAATTAGAACACACACAAAACATGCCAGAATATAAACTTCATTTGAGAAGAAACTTTCTTTGCCTGCATTATCTAACAGATAATATCTAGCACATAACAGGTGATAATAAATATTTGTTAATCTAATGAATAACAAGCTCCTAATTATTTGGTTGAGGCACAATTAATGGTCATGTTTCTAATGAAAATGATAATTATGGTAATAGCAGCCATTTATTGAAAATTTTCTGTGTACCAGGAACTTACTAAATGCTTTAAGTACATTTTAACATTTAATCCTCACAGCAAGCCCATGAAGCAGGTAATATTATTATCATTAAGATAATGAGGAATTTGAGCCACAGAGACATCAAAAAACTTGCAAGTTTCCTATCTTATAAGTTATAGAGTCAAGATTCAAACCCATATCTAGGCTTTTAATTGCTTTATCTCAGTGATACATATTATTAGAAGGAAATATTTTTTTTCTATTGACAGGGATTTTTTCTTTCTTTCTTAGATTGAAGTAGAACTTATAGCAGAGTTCAGAAAATATTCACGACCTTGGATTCAGTTCTCTTTAAACTGTTAAGACTGCTGTTTAGGGGGCGCCTGGGTGGCTCAGTGGTTTGGGCTGCTGCCTTCGGCTCGGGTCATGATCTCAGGGTCCTGGGATCGAGCCCTGCATCGGGCTCCCTGCTCCGCAGGAAGCCTGCTTCCCTCTCTCTCTCTCTCTCTCTCTCTGCCTGCCTCTCTGCCTACTTGTGATCTCTGTCTGTCAAATAAATAAATCTTAAAAAAAAAAAAAAAAAGTTGCTGTTTAGGCTTGTGGTTAGGCCCCTGGGATTTAAAAGTAGGTTTATCATTATACGTCATGCTTTTGCCTAAACAAGTCTGTGGATCAAGACATAATCAGCATAGGTGTAGAACAGTAGGTTGGACATCTGCGTTTGGCTCAGGTCATGATCCCAGAGCTCTAGGATTATGTACCACATCAAGCTCCCTGCTCAGCAGAAAACCTGCTTCTCCCTCCCTCTGCTACTCCTGCCTGCTTGTGTGCTCTTTCTCTCTGTCAAATAAATAAATAAAATCTTTTAAAAAAGAGAGAGAGAGAGAGAGACATAATCAGTGTTTAAATTATTTGACTTCCCAAACTTTCTCTAGATTTTAAGTCTTCCATATCTCTTCATTTGTGGTAAAATCAAACTGAAGAGTCATGTAAGACGCAAATGAATGCATCTCCATGAGAAAGGGCAGTGGACATTATAGGATGCCAGTGACATAAGCAGTGTCCCAGGAAATGTTAAAGGATCAGAACAGAGCCCAGGAAATACCCAGACCATTGTGGTGCTGGTAGGCAAGGCTGAGACCTCCTTAATCCTTTCCTGAGAGTGTCCACTATCAGTTCAATAAAGAAACTTTGACAAGATTGAGGACTGTACGCTGTGGCATCAGAGTCAACTCACAAAGCTCTTTGAGAAGCCCAGAAAGAAAAAAGGGACTTGTAATTAGCAGACTAGGAATGGCTGCTGCTAATTACCTGTTGGTTTTGACCCTGGAGTATAGCTGGGGCCAGAGCGGGTCTGATGATTTCTGGGAATAGGTTTTGGTAGACACAGCTTGCTCTTTCTGAATCCCCTTAGGTTGTGCATTCTTTGTTTGGAGAAGCATTGGGGTTTGGTGGAAAGGACTTTACTGTACATTTCCTTAGATGGGTAGGTGTAGGGAGCTAGTGAGGAGAAAAGCATGTATAGTGATGGGGAAAACCTTTCATTATGGAATGAAGGCTACTCAAGCAAATGTTTTTTTTTTTTTAATGGAAATATTCATAGTTTAATCTTTTTTCTTAGAAATAATATAATAAAAACAATGTATTGTTTAGGGATTGCTGTGTGCCAAGTACTTTTCAAAATGCTTTCAATAGATTAACTCCATCAAATCTTAACAGCCCTAGGAGGTAGTTAGTATTATTCCCATTTCATAGATAAGGGAACGGGCACAGAGAAGTTAAGTAATTATTTGTATTAATATATTTTTAAAAGATTTTATTTATTTATTTGACAGAGATTACAGGTAGGCAGAGAGGCAGTCAGAGATAGGAGGAAGCAGGCTCCCTGCTGAGCAGAAAGCCTGATGTGGGGCTCCATCCCCGGACGCTGGGATCATGACCTGAGCTGAAGGCAGAGGCTTTAACCCACTGAGCCACACAGGCGCCCCTTATTTGTATTAATATTAATGTTTAGCCACGTCTCAACATAATATGTACATTTTCTAATTTGTTCATAAGCCACTACGATATAGTCTTTATTATTATTATTAAATATTAATAAAGACTATTAATTAACAGACTATTATTAAAGATAGTAGTCTTTTTTAAAAAGGATTTTATTTATTTACTTGGCAGAGATCACAAGTAGGCAGAGAGGCAGGCAGAGAGAGAGGAGGAAGCAGGATCCTGCAAAGCAGAGAGCCCAATGTGGGGCTCAATCCCAGGACCCTGGGATCATGACCTGAGCCAAAGGCAGAGGCTTTAACCCCCTGAGCCACCTCAGATAGTAGTCTTATTTGCTTTTCCTCTATTATACCTTGGGTCCCAAATCGGTCTGATTGATTACTTTAGAGATAATATTGGCATTTTGGGATGGACTAGTTTTCATTTCATGGTCCACTGAAGGGTCCCAAGATATGTTACCCTAAATTGTGCCTTGTAGTCAGAGATCATTTTGAGCAAAAGGCCACTGGAACCAGCAGGTTCAGGAAAAGTTCTAATTTACCTCCCCCAACTGGCTAAAAATAGAGTATAAATATCCCCCTACTGAAAAGAAATCTATATTCATATAAGAAATTTCCATTTGTAAAAATGTCTCCATATTAGGAGGAGATCTGCTCCTTGGAGGCAACTCTTATCACCTGGCAGACTTGACCAGCATAGCAAGACAGTTCTTATTTACCACACATTTCAGCTTCCCATAGCTTGCTTCCCCATTCTGGAAGCCCCAGACCCTTTTGCTTTACTTAGCCTAAGATGGTAAAAAGTCTCCTTGAGCCACATCTTTTTTTTGTAAACTCCTGTGTGTACTGTGAGAAAATGAAATTCAGCTGAGAAATTTAAAGCTCTCACTGGTTTTACTCAACAATTCATGAGTCAGGCAGCATTATATCTAGCAAACAAGGCTTTAAAAGTTGATCAAAATGGAGACTTATGGGCAGAAGGAGGTAGGGCAAGGAAGTTATTCTAGCAAAGTGTTGGTTGTTTCAGGCAAGGTCACCTTTCCTTGGGGAATTATCTCATGGTTCTCTCCAGGTAATTCCAGAATGATGGGTTAAGTTTACATTCTGGGGAGAGGATGAAATTGCAATTAGGTTAGGTATTAAGTCTTAGTTTGTTGACAGGGGCTTAGCACAAGTGACTTCTTTTTGGATCTGTTGTCTCTCTCTCTCTCTGTCTCTCTCTCCCATACACACACACACACAGTATGTACATACTTAAAACTTTTTTTTTTCTTGTTAACCTGCCTTTTTTTTTTTCAGCTCCATTTGTGGGCCTCCCCTTGAACCTAAGAGGGTAAAAGGAAAATGACTTTTCCTCACCTATACTTCCTGCTATAGGACACTTAAAGCCGTTGGCACTCACCTTCTGCACACCAATAGCACATTTTTTTTCTGGTATTTAATGACAACCAGGCCCCTTCCTACATACCCAAAAGCCTCCAGTGGGGTAAGTTCACCTCTAGTTGAGAACCACTGAGGAATTTTCTATGCATTTACTTTCTAGACATGTCCTTTAGTTGTTTTTAAACATTGTAAATTGTTAGCAACAGGATAAGAATTATTATGGCTCTGTTGTTGGCATGTGTAGATAATCTTCATCATTGTGTTTTATTTGAAAAGTTCTTTCTTCTATCCCTGTTGTCAGCCTTAGTTTCAGGGATTGGGCTCCATGAAAAACTGAGAAAGTGTTTTCAACTAGGGTTAATTTACTCTCTCACTGTTTATATTCAAAACTACTAAATACCCTCCTTTTCCCCAAATTTTGACTCTACCCAACTTCAATTTCTGTGTCTGATTTTTTATAGAATTTTCATTCTTCTTGATTGTGTTTAATAATTGGATTTTGATAATCATGTTTGATTTCTGGCTTTCTCATCTCTTTGTTCTTGTAGCCACCATGTCACAAATGAGCATTTCCTGCTCTAAGACCCTGATTCTGTAACTGTGTCCCAACTTTGGTCTTTGAATTGGGGTTTCCTCTCTTTGTAATGTAGACCCCTAGAGAACCCCCCTGGATGCTCCAAGCCTTTATCTAAATAGAGCCAGTACAGACTCATGGTGTTCTTAAATGCAACCTAATGAATTGCCTTTGTTAAAGAAGAGAGCCTAATGGCTCATATTGGCAACCCACTAGGCATTTTTTTTTTTAATGCTAATAGAATTTACTTCCAACCAGAGGTGTGTGAAGTAATTTATTATTCCTTTTTATGTTTTAAATTGCAGATGTGAAGGAACAATCCCAGTGGAAGACTATCAGCTGTCCCAGGTTTTCTCCACACAAACCATTCTTTTCCTTGTTTTGATTTTTCATCTCTGACTTTCTAGGAGTGGTGGTCTTAGAATCATAGAATGCCAGGGTTAAAACAGCTCAGAAATTACCTGACTCAGTACACCTTCAGCTGCTGAGCCTGGCATCTCACTTTGATTCTTATTTTATATTACCTCTGTCTGCTGAAATTCCCCTCATATTCATGCATGTTGTTTACCCTTTCTACTATACTCTTTAACACCTTAGTGGTTGTTATTTTGAAGTTCCTGCATCTGAGTCATCTGAGTCTGGTTATGTTGATTGCTTTATCTCTTGAAAGTGGCATTTTGTTTTTGTTGTTGTTTTTGTTTTGTTTGTTTCTTTTTGTTTTTAATGTGTCTCATTATTCTGAGTCATTGCTGTATATCATGTGCACGGTATAGAGGCTGAGGTAAATAGCATTTATGTTCAGAAATGGATATGCCTCTTTTTCTATCAGGCTGTTATTGTGTATGGGGTTGAGCTGGTCTAGTTAGATGTTGAGTTAAATTTGGGTTTGTGTTGGTATTGTTAACCTTTCATGCTCCAGAACTTCAAATTATTGCAGTAATTAAATTATCCAGTAACTAAGCACTACCATTACCTGTGCTTAGAATGGGACCTAAGGGCTAAGAGGAACTTTTTATTTTCTGACAAGCACTTTGACCAGAGTTTTATAAATTGTGGAAAAAGTTATATTATAATGATGCATTTGTACACTGGTTTCCTGAAAATAGATTGTTTTAATTTTATCACTCTTACATTGACATTTATAGGTATAGGCTTGATACACAGCCAAACCACAAAGTCTACATTTGGAGTAGGAGTATGGGGCTATAAAGATGGGTCATCTAATAGGAGAGTAAATCAAGCACTGACTCTGTGGCTTGCTGACTTGCACTAAATGAATGAGAAAAGGAATAAGTTTTAGGTTGTTTTTCCTAAGGTTGATATAAACTTCCTTTTCTCTTTCCTTAAGTTAGATTCTTTTGGCTACTAGCCCAGCAGAAACTGTTGTAAGAGCCTCTATGAGTCAGTGATTTTTTAGCTCTGCACTTTATTCTTTATCTTCAGGACATCCTGATGATTAAATTCAGATTCATAAAAGTGATCTGCAGGGTAATGGGAGATTTTTCAGAAAAGGGTATGCAGGTGTTCTTATCTAGGATTCATAGATTTCTGGGGGGGGTATAGACTATGGATTATCTTTGAAGGGTCTGCAAAACTCCCAAGATTGTACATAAAACTAATATATATGTATATTTTGTCTGGAAAAGAAAGCCCATAACCTTCATCAGATTCTCAAAGTGGCTTGTGATGCCTTAAATCTTTGCCACAATTTGAATAAGATACCAAAGTAGGCAGCAAAAAGACTTCTTCATAGACTAAAGCAGTATGGCCTCTCTGCTGGGCATTAGGGTCTGTACATTCCTAGATGCCAGGAATGTTTCCTTCACCATCTTCACCTTTCTTGTTTCCTTCACCATCTACCTTCTAGCACATTGGCTAGCACTAGGACACTATCACTGTAGGATAACTACAACAAATTAAAAGGCATCTTTTAGAACAAAAAGGTTAAAGTGGCACCTGAGTGGCTCAGTGGGTTAAGTCTCTGCCTTTGGCTCAGGTCATGGTCTCAGGGTCCTGGGATCGAGCCCCACATTGGGCTCTCTGCTCAGTGGGGAGCTTGCTTCCCCCTCTCTTTCTACCTGCCTCTCAGCTTACTTGTGCTCTCTGTGTCAAATTAAAAAAATATGTTAAAAAAAGAAGAAATAGTTATATACTGTACATGTTTAGTGAAATTGTCACTTCGATTTTGAAAATACTAAAATGTGAGAAAATGTTGCTTTCTGGATTGAGAAAATATGATAGCATAATTTCAACTGTTCCTTGTTGAATGGATCGATGAATACATGGTAATCAGCATGAATAATCTTAATTGTGACTACCATTTGTTAAATATTTATTATGTGCCTGGCACTTCACCAAGCCCCCTACATGCATGATCTCATTATTTGATATTTCAACACTGCACGGCAAGTCATCATCTCAGTTTTACAAATGGGGGAATTCAGGCTAGAAGAATGAAGACTTCTAAAAGATCTTAGTACTGGTAAGAGGAAGAACAGAATATGAACTCAGGTTTGCTTATATATAAATCTCACACTTAAAGTTTGAGAAGTAAAGCCATGGACAAAAAATTGATAAAGAGATCTCCTTTCTTCCCCCTTTCCCCAGTCAAGAAGATAATCCTGATATTAGTCTTGGTTTCTTTCATACACTCCCCACTGCCTCCAGTGTATCCATTCTAGCATTAATTAGAACTTTTAGCCATAAAAATGGCTACAGGTTTGATAAGTATTAATAAAATAGCAGCGTAGCTACAGGTGTTTTGTTAGAAGGGAAGGTGATGGTTGCTTTGTGAGAAGATCAGAGAAAAACTAGCATTGGGTATGCTACATAAACAATGAATCATGGAATATTGAAAAAATAAAATAAAAAAAAAGAAATGAATTGGCTTTCATCACACATGGTTGTATGGGTGTGAGGGTATGCATATAAACATACCTGTTTCTTTCCCATATACCAGTAGACTCATTGACAGTAGTAATGGATTGTTCTTCTAAATATCTTGCATCTAGTTAAAAAAAATGTGTGGCATACATGAGTGTTAATGCTTTTTATTTTTTTGAATGTAAACAAAGTGATGGAGTTATAATTTGAGGAGGATATTGCACCAAGAATTTTTAACACACAGGCAAAAAATATTCTGGAAAACATAGCACAAGTATTTTAAGATATAATTTGAGAGAGGACAAAACCAAAGGATAATCACCTTTCAAATATATGGCCATGCACCATTCACTGGTATTTTCTCTAAGAGAGTTTGGTAGATTCATAGTTTTTTTTTTTTTTTTTTTTTAAGATTTTATTTATTTATTTGACAGCGAGAGAGAGAGAGATCTATCACAAGTAGGCAGAGAGGCAGGCAGAGAGAGAGGGGGGGAAGCAAGCTCCCTGCTGAGCAGAGAGCCCGATGCGGAACTTGATCCCAGGACCCTGAGATCATGACCTGAGCCAAAGGCAGAGGCTTTAACCCACTGAGCCACCCAGGCGCCCCAGATCTGCAGGTTTATAACCATTTGAGATCACTTCAATATTAGTGAATTTCAACTCCACTCTTGATAAATATAGCACGTCTTAGCGCCAGGATTCTGAAATCATAAGTCTTGCATTGCCTTTATAGGAATCTCTTAATCTCAGTTATGATGACAGTGTACAGTAGGTAGAATTCCTTAGTGGATCTGTAGGTTCTCGTAATGTAACTCAGATTCTGTTTTCTTGGGTTATGATATTCACTCCATCCACACTGACACATTACTTGGATCTGATGTTCAACGTATTCTTGGACCTTTACTTACTTCTTCCTGGAGAGTTGGCAAGGAGTTTGGTGAACATTACTTTTTAAATACTGCAAAGGAAAATTTAGTTTAATTGAAACCCCTTTGGTGCTCTTTCAAGTCAGAGCAATAATTTCTTAGGAATAGTGTTAGCCTGTCAAAATATATATTTTTTAAATGATTTCTCTTGGTTCACTTCAGAGGTTATCCAAAACTACTGCTGATATTTTTCATATATAATGGTTTAGAAAACATCTGTGTGCTGTGCAAGGTAAAATAAAGATATCTTTTTTAATATTTTGGTTTAATATGTATGTTGTGTTTTTGTTTTAAATATAGGAAGCAGTTTTATATAAAGGACTTAACATACATCATTATTTCTTTTCTTTGTTGTTATGAGGTAATGTCTCTTTGAGTATACTACCTAAATTTTATATTTTTTAGTTTTGTTGTGATGTCTTTATTTCTATTTTTGCTCTTTTATAGTGAGGGAATGGACTCTGAAAGCAAAAATACTCTGTTTGGAAGCAGAAAACCATCTAACATCTGAATCTACTTCCCCATCTGTAAAATGGGAATAAGAATTGTTTCACTTCTGATTTTATAGCATCCTTCTCGAGGCAAAATGCAAAAAATGCATGTCATAATTGCTTTGTAAACAAACAAAGGGAAATATGTGTATTTTCTTCATTTGTCAAATAGAAAAAATAATACCTATTCATGGATTTTGTTATGAGGATTAAATAATTCATACTTAGAATTGTACCTGGCACATAATAAGCATTCAGCAGATGTTAGACAATATTATTATTATTCTCACAATTGCATTAAGCTTGTAGTCTAGAGTTCAGTCTTGAATATTATGCAAGACAAAATAATCCATCTGAACAAGCCAGAACCAAATCTGGCTAAGAACTAGAAGCAAAAACAAAAGGAAAAAAGCAAAACACAGAGTCACAAAAATACAAAAACAATGAACAAAGATAAGATCCTAATGTGCTATATACTGTTTGTATCCTCTCAAAATTCGTATGTTGAAATCCTAACTTCCAAGGCGATGGAACAAGGAGGTGGGGCTTTTGGAGGTGACTCAGTTGTGAGGACAAAGCCTCAAGAATGGGGTTAGTGCTCCTATAAAAGAGGTCCAAGAGAGATCCTTCACCTTTACATCATGTGAGGACACTGTGAGAAGTAGCTGTTTGTGAACCAAAGAGCATGTAAGCAACAGAAACTAAATTTGCTGGTGCCTTGATCTCTGACTTCTCAGTTTCCAGGACTCTGAGAAATAACTTCTGTTATTTATAAGCACCACCAGTCTGTGGTGCTTTGTTACAGTAGCCTTCAATTAAGAACGTACTTCTCAGAAATAGTTTCAGGAGGAAAAATTGTGGGTGGGCTTGAAATACCCACCAGGTGCCCCCCCCTTTTTGGGCAAATATAGTCTTTCTGGCTCTGGTGGGTGAGTCCATCTGGACATCTTGGTGAGACCTCCAAAACTGTCAGGTTAAGTGTTCAAAAACTTGGAAAGATGACTTAAGCAAATATAAAATGAATATGTATAAAATGAATATTTTATGCAACTCATTAATTAATGAGAGAACTAGTAAGATGGTCTAAAAGAAAATTTGGAAGAATGGAGAATTATATAGTCAAGTATTGAGTGAAAATGGAGAAATAAACTTACTAATACATATACCCTGATTCATATTCCATAGGACATTGCAGTTGTAAACTTGGGGTTATCTTTTTTAGCAGACTGAAATGTACAAGTGGAACTTCATAGAATCTGAGCTCTAATCAAAAGTTAAATAGCAAAGACAAGTTAACATGTCTTCTCACTGGTAATTAAACATTTCTTAGGTAAACCTGTTAAACAGCATCATGTTGAAAGAACATCTTGTCTTATTTCCAAGTTTTATATATATATTTTTTAGTGATAGAAAGACACAGAGGGTTTTAAAGAGGGAGTGCCATGATATGATTTATGTTGTAAGAGAATTCCTGGGAGGATCTCTGCTTTGGGCTGATAGACTTCAGGAGACCAATGGGGAGGAAGCAAGAAGACCTTCCAGGAGGAAACATTTTAGTCCAAATGAGAGGTTATGTTGTTGTGGACTACAATGGTAGTGGCTGACATTAGGAGAAGTAGCCATATTTGAAACACATTTGTAAGGTGGAGCCAACAGGATTTACTGATGGATTAGATGTAGTGTGTGAGAGAAAGTGAGGGGTCAGTTTGACCGCTAAGTTTTTGTCTGAGTGCTGGGTATGCAGTTGTGAGGAACACAGATAAATTCTCTGCCCTCATGGAGCTCACTGTCTACTGAGCAATTTGTTTAAGAAAGCAAACACTATTTTAATTCCTAATTCCAAACTGTTTTACAGTAATTATGGAAAATACAAAGGGAAGACAAGAGCCCACTTTAATAGGTGCAGAAGGAAGTCCTCAGAAGGCAGGGAGGTGAGAGGTGAGAAGGAATTAGTTATGTAGAGTCAAGGAAAGAACTTTCCAGAAAGAGGACATAACAACACAAGGTCTCTTAAGAGAGAAAAGACTCAAGTTTTAGCAACTGAAAGACAGCCTGCATGACTGGAACACCTGGATTGCGGTGGAGAGAGGACTGGTTGTGGTTAGAAAAGCAAGCATTCTGGAGCATTGTATGAAATGTAAGAGCATGTTGGTTTTTTTCCCTTGGTACAACCAGAAACAGTAGTCCACATGAGAAATGCTGGTTGTTTGGACTAGTGAGGTGGTAGTGAAGTGTAGATGAATGAATAAATGTAGGAAATGGTGTGAAGGCAGAGTCCGTCATGTGGAATGTGTTACTCAGTGGAGAGATCCAAAGGGGGTTCAGTGGAGGAATAAAACCTTTGTTGATCCCTGGCTCTCTCACTAACCATGGATATCACCTATTGATAAAAGACTTCACCTCTCTAGTTTCCATGTTCCCCCACTGTGAGTCTGAGGTTGCAAGTCCTTAGGCAGTGAGAAAAGCACAATTAAGCAGAATCAGTTGGCTCATGGGAGTCCCAGAAAACACTGGAAGCACAGGGACTTCATCAGAGCTTCAGAAAATATTAGAATCATATGCTCAATGATGCCACTGACACTTTCATTTGTTTCTCTCTGGGTATCGCCTTTATAGTCTCTCAGGAAAGCTCCCAAATTGTATACCTTAAAACTTCTACCGCTTAGCAGAGATTGCTCTGGGGTACCGTGTTTAGAATTCTAGGAAAAAGCTCTGATGGGCCCAGCTTGGGCTAGGTGCTTATGGTGGGATAGAGGCATGACAGAGGCATGGTAGAGGCATGAGGACATGTAGAAATATGGCAGCTTCCATTATATAAGTTGAAAATAGTGAGGAGTATGTGGAGGGGTGATGATATTACAATCCTCACATTTAATCTGAGGTATTCAGAAAATAGTGAGCATCTACTATGTGTTAGTGTGTGTCATATACTAACTGCTTAAGATATAAGATGTCTACTGAAGTCTCTTCCAATCATAATATTCTGCAATTCTGTGAGACTTTATAGGAAAATGCAGAGTAGCCAGTGTTATTCTGGTATCTGTGAATTTTAATAATTAGGTTTATAGTTCTTTCTCAGTGGTAGAAATAAAATAGTTTAAACTCTCTGGACAAAACAATGCTTTAATTTTCAAATTTATTATGCCTTGCAATTTTTAAAAAATCCATTCAATGAAGGGAATGTTACTCAACACTTAACACTGTATACAAGGCTTTTAGTCTTGAGTCCTGAGTAGTCCAGAACACACATACAAAAGTAGCTTGGCTTTCACTTTGCTTTGTCTGGAAAGCTCTTCTTCCCAAATTTCCACAAGGTTTGCTTCCTTATTTACTTTACATTTTTCCTCAAATATCTCTGTGGTAGAGTAATGACCATGAAAGATGCTCAGGTCCTATCTCTGGAACCTGGGAATATGTTAGGTTACACAGCAGAGGATAATTACGGTTGCAGATGGAATTAAACTTGTAAGTAGCTGACTTTAGCAAGAATAGCCTGGATTATCCAGGTGTAGTCAATGTAATTGCAAGCCCTTAAAAAGGGGGGGGTAGGGATATGGGAGTTTTTTGGGGGGGTCTTGGGGGGATAAGAATTGGAGGTAGAAGAGGCTCAGTTGGAAGAGTGAGTACCCAGTGAAGTTCAGAGAAGGGCAATATTGCTGGTTTTGAAGATGGAAGAAGAGGACTATGACCTAAGAAACGTGAGTGGCCTCTAGAAACTGGAGAAGGTTAAAGAAATGGATTTATATCGTGAGAAGAAGGGAACCCTTATGACACCTTGATTGTGCCCAGTGAGACTGATATTAGACTTCTAGCCCATTAAACTGTAAGATATTTCTCAGTGTTGTAGCTACATCATTTAAGTTACTAAGTGTATAATACAGTGGGTAGGCAGTGGGCCCCTTGGGGTCAGTGCTAGGGGCGGGTGGGGTGGGGTGGGGGAACTTTGGAGTTACTCTTTATTGGTGAAAAGAAAATATAAGAGCAGGAATTAAAGAGAGAAGGGAGAAGCAGGGTCACTGAAAAAGTCAATTACTCTAGGTCACCTATGGCTTTATAAAAAGGGGAACTTCACCTGTCGGGCAGCCTGATTCTTTACTGAGTTGTGTAGGTGGCAGTGTGTTCATTGGAAATGGATGTCTTTCAAGTGGATGTTTCAGGAGTCAAAAGTTTTTTCGTTATGATCACAAAAGGCAGTTGTCAGGCATTTTACACTACAGCTTGCTCTCGATCAGAGCATAGTCTAGAGAGGATTGCGGGAGTGTAAACAAATACCTGTGAAGCAGGTACGCATGACACTGAGTATGAAGCTGCCTGAGAACCTAGGTAGGGCAGCACAAAGGGTTCAGGAAGGCTTCAGCGAAGGTCAGAGATCAGTAATGAGAGAGGCTGATCAGGACACTTACATACAAGAAATTTTACTCTGTATTTAGAGCTTTCTTTCCCTTACTTTCTTAAACTTTCTGCCTTCTCTAAAAATCACAAACTTGAAGACATCATGGAGCATAGTCTGTGTTGAAACAGGCTAAGAAAATCATGCAGTGAATCCAGGGTGAGCTTAATCTGCTAATCCCTCGAGTTTACATAGCTCTTTAGAATTTACGAGTTTCCTGCGTATCTTATTTAAGCATCAGAGAGACTCAACAGAATGTAGATCTGGTGTTTTTATCTTATAAGGGTTGAAACCACAAAGGCTAAATGAGAAGAGTAGCATAATTATTGGCACGACTCTTAAGTAGGGCTGGGGTTCTTGCAGTGACTTTGCTGAGAAATAAATTATGCCTGAGGGTTTGAAGTGACTGCCTGGGATCATGTGACTGTGAAGAATCAAAACTGCATTGAAACTCCAGTCTTATTTTTAATCTTATTTTTTAATCTATTGATTATGAAGAGTTACAATGAACGTAGTAGCGAAGAACTCTGGCTTCGTGTGGGAGTTCACCCGTCTCTGGCTTCGTGTGGGAGTTCACCTGTCTCTGGTTTCTCTTTCTGTAAGTCCTTGGGTGCGTCACTTAAACTCTTTAGGCTTTAGTCTCTGTGTATGTAAATGAGAATAGTGTAGGGTTGTGGCAAAGATTTGGCAAAACAATTTCATGTAAAATGCCCACAAGAACCCTGCTTGGCTCCCCAGTAAATCATCAATGATGATTTTCGTATGCAGTTGGGTTTATAGGAGTTTAGGGGAGAAGTCTGGTCTCGATTTGGGGGACAATACTTGTATTGAAGGAAGTTTAATGAACAACCTATTTGGTTAAGACCAGAAGCATTGAAGCCTATGGCCTTTCTATAGTCTCCTGGGCACCTGTTTCAGTTTTGTTGACCAAAAAGAGACTAAATCTGCCACCTGATAACATCCTTAAGGGAGTACTAGGAACTTAGTTGCTCTAGCAACTAAGAAAAGGAAACATTACATTTTGTGTAAAGGAAAACATTACATTTTGTGTGTAGAGTTGTCTCAGGAATGTAAAAGCAAAATGCAGTCAGGCTTCAGGAATGAAAAAGCCACTTTCTTTCACCTTTATTCTCTGCTTTTCTTTCTTTCTTTCCTTCTTTTTTTTTTGTATCTACTGAGTTATTCTCTCCTCTGAAGACCAGACTACTCTATTCCATTGCTTTTTCGTAGATCAAAATCCTATTGTTGCAGGCCACACAAGACTTGCTCAACACTTGTGGTTGAGCTTCTAATTCCTAGAAGACAAAAACTCCTTGTCCTGGCCTGGGTCAAGTGTCCTCTTTGGACTGATTGCATTGACTAAGCTGCAGTGAGGAAGGAAGAACCGGGTGGTGTAGATATGACTTCTAGGGGCTATTTTGACAAATGGAATGGGGTTCTAGAGGCTGGGCAGATAACCCCAAAAGTTGTTCCAAAAGTGTTCCAATCTGTCTCTTCCTATGGTTCACCTCATACAGTGAAATAGATCATTATTATGAGATTCTCCATTCTCAAGAGCCCTGACCTTTTCCTATTCTATTCTTGGGTCTTGAGTGCATGGCACGCAACTATAATGTTGATTTATTAAATGCTCTCAGGCCCGGTGGTAAGCTTTTACATGCGTAAACTTATGTAATTCTCATATAGAAGACCAATGAGTACGAGTTACTTACCATTTTTTTACTGGGGACATGAGGGCATAGAGATGCTAAATTCCTTCACCAAAGTCCACAACTAGTGCTAGGGGTAACATTCAAACCAGTTCTGACTGGGCTGTCAAAGACCACAACATTGCCTCTACCCTTTGCTGTCAGTACATTCTTGTCAATGGTTTGCTGTTGCCTAAAGTTTTAGCCTACTCTAAGAACTGCTCAAATTAGTGCTTTTGGATAGAATTTTGTTTAACTTATTTGAAAAGTAATGAATCACTGCTTTTGGAAATATCTTCTGTGGTTTCAAGAGTTTGTGTTGCAATGATGGAGAGAGTGGTGCAGTCCAGAGAGTCTGGAGGGTCTAATCTATCCTTCTGCATGTGAACTTTTTTCCTTTAATTTTGTAACATCAAGAATTAAACATATAGACACCCACAAGCCTATACATTTAGGGAAAGGCTCTGAGGTACTTTGTTCTTTTTGCTCAGTCTGGGCTGATTAGCGGGAGCAGCTCTAGGGTCTCAGGACTTGGTGGAAGCACCTCGCAGACCTGATGCCAGAAAGTTTGGTAGACTTTTCCTTCCATAAGGCAAGAATACACCACGTGAAATGCATCTGCAGAGCTGTATTTACTTAGTTTCTGGTTACAGCTGTCAGGAGTAGGCTCCCTAATGTGCTGCAGCTTCTGTGCTAGCTGAGGCTGGGGAGGAGGCAGGGAACACTGAGTCTTATGGTGTGGACTAAAATCACCTCAAAAAAATAAAATAAAATAAAATAAAATAAAATAAAATAAAATAAAATAAAATAAAAT